>NC_084821.1:3335499-3599451 GCF_958449725.1 Rosa rugosa
TTGTGTTGTGAATGTGTCTGTGTCGGTGTTTGGTCGTGGTACTACAATCGGCTCTCGAGGAGACTAGGACCGAAGTACGTTGACAGAGGGTTTGGTGGCACTGAAAGTCGGCTTCTGAGAAGACTAGGACTAGGAGTGTGATCACCGGTAAGAGAAAGAGAAGGAGAGGAGTTGCTCTTAGAGAGGTTGCTCTAGAGAGAACTTAGATCATCTTAGAGATGTTTTGATGTTGTGAATGTGTAAATTGTGTTTCAATGTAACCTCTATTTATAGGCTACCATGCCAACTACTTTGGCATTAAACAAATGAAAGTGGAGCACTAATTGGAGATAAGGGAGGTGGAGGTGTAGGTGGAGCACTAATAGGAATGATGAATTTGGGAGATAATGGAGGTGGAGATGGAGGTGGAGCACTAATAGGAATGATGAATTTGGGAGATAAGGAAGCACTTTCGGCTCCTTTATTCCTTCATGTATATCTCCATCAGAAATTCAGATTCTGGCCATGATGTCTTCATAAAAAATGTTCCACTATGAATCTAGATCATGCTGACCAAATTTCAGAGCTTTCTTCCATGTGGTTGGGCCGGAAATGCTGCTGGACCTCTTACAGGTCCAGTTTTCCAGTTTTGCTTCTGCAGAGAATTGGACGGATTGTTTGAAGGCCTTCAACTCAAAACTAGCTCTGGGACTCTTCATAAGAAATGATCCTTGGGCTGTCTAGAATGGATCTGCAGAGTTTCAGCTCATTTAGAGTTTATTTGGTCAGGCGGCCGCTCCTTCTGTTTAGCTCGGTTTCTCCTAGCCGAAGTAGGAAAATGTGCAAAAGTTACCTTTTCATGCTTCCATGCTTCCATAGTAGGCTTTATTTAGCCTCTAAATATATATTTCGAGCTTGTCGACAAAATATAGCTTGAGCCACTGACATTGGCTCAATTTCTCCAACACATGCCTTGTCAGGCCAAAATGTTCATTTTGGGTCCAAACATTGCCCCCCAGACCTCGAAGTCAAAGGTCCTCGTCTTGACTAAAGAGGTCTTGAATCAACACTACTCTTATAATGTTGTTGCTCTAAAGCCACTTGTATTGGCTTGACTGTTTCCATATAGGCCTCTAAATAGGCCATAAAGCTTGAATGCCACTACTGAATTGCCTTTGTCATGAACTGACGCTTCCTTTGCCAACTTTATTGCCCCCCTCGTGTTGCTAGGCATAGCGAAGAAATGATTATGGGCCTCAAAAACAGGCCTTCATGAATGGGCTTTGCAAGTATAGGAACACTAGAATTGTCCCCCATGTCTTATGCGAATAAACTGTCTATGACTCCTCCGAGTCCCAGACATTGAGAAAGTATTTCTTCAAGTATCTCCCATTGATAGGGTTATGATGGACATCTCCATCCAGGTCCTTGAGATGAAAAGCTCCTTTCCCTAAGATTTTATAAATGATGTACGGGCCTTCCCATCTTGGAGTCCATTTGCCGCGACCATCTAATTTTTCGCCAAGCGGGAGAACTGCTTTCCAAACCAACTCTCCTTCGCTGTAATTCCTTCCCCTCGTTCGCTTGTCATAGGCTCGAGCGACTCGTTGCTTTTCCATGACCAAACTATCTAAAGCCTCCAAGCGCTTTTCGCTAAGGTCTTCATGTTCCTGCCACATAGCCTGAACATAGTCTTCTCCAATGAGATGATGTTGCTCTTGGACTCGTAATGATTGGACGTTGACTTCCAAAGGCAGGACTGCGTCATGGCCAAACATCAAAGCATAAGGTGTAGTCGCGGTGGGATTTCGCTTCGATGTGCGGTAGGCCCAAAGAGTCTCATAAAGGGTCTCATGCCATTGTCGCGGATTAGCTTCCAACATTTTCTTCAGCAAAGTGATGATGATTTTGTTGCTGGCCTCTGCTTGACCGTTAGATTGAGCATAATAAGGACTGGAATGGACGAACTGTATTCCCCATTCCTTTGCCAGCTTATCAACTTCACCACCCATGAAAGCTGCCCCCCGGTCCGAAACAAAAACTTCTGGGATACCAAATCTGCATATGATGTTCCTAAATAGAAATTGTCGCAACGTACCACCAGATGCTTCTTTCAAAGGTTCTGCTTCGACCCATTTTGTAAAGAAATCGGTCGCGACGATGATGAACTTGTGCTGAAGTGATGAATGTGGGTGAATCATCCCAATTAAATCTAGCGCCCATCCTCTTGCGGGCCAAGGCTTAATAATGGGTTGCATTGGAACATTAGGGACATGCTGGACCGGCCCATGAGCTTGGCAGTCCAAACAACCTTTAGCGAATGCGATGCAATCCTTCAAGATACTAGGCCAAAAATATCCATGTCGTCTGAGCAACCATCGCATCTTTGGACCTGCTTGGTGAGCACCGCAAATGCCGGAATGAACTTCGCGCATGAGTTGTTTTGCTTCGCAGCCATAAACACATCTGAAGTCTATGCCATCTTCGCCGCGTCGTCGCAGCTCGTCACCTCTAAGAAAGTAATTGAGTGCAAGAAAACGAATCTTCCTGTCGGCAGTGGGATCTGGCTGCTTGAGATAAGCGATCAAAGGGATGCGCCAATCCACGTCAATGGGTTCCAAGGTCGCGACTGAGGTATGATCTGGAGGATCTCTTCTCGCCATCCATGAAGGAAGCGTGCGACGCTCGACTTTAAGGATTCTCTCCCGCACGCCATATCTCAATGTTACCCCTGTTGCCAGCTGGGCCAACTCGTTCGCTGCAAAATTTCGCTCGCGAGGAATGTGCTCAAGATGTATGTTATCAAACTGGTCCAACAGGTCTAATGCCCTGTTCCAATAAGGAACCAACGTGAAGCTATTGCATCTGAACTCGTTACACAACTGATTGATAACCAAGAGAGAATCGCCAAGTATTTGTACATCTCCGATTCCCATTTCCAGTAGTACTTCTAGGCCTATAATGAGGGCCTCATACTCTGCTTGGTTATTGGTACACTGGAACTCCAACTGGAAAGAGTAGGAAAATCGATCGCCGGCCGGGTTTTCCAAGACAACCCCTGCTCCTGCTAGCGTATCTGTTCTTGACCCGTCAAAATATAACACCCAAGGCTGGAGCGAGACTGTGGCTTGATAAAGCGCGGCGTACTCTGGCAAGCACGCTAAATCCGGGTGATCTAAAGTTGTGGCAGCGACCTCTAAATCTCTAACCGCGGGGCCATCCAGCATAGGGTGATGTGCCAGAAAGTCTGCGATGGCTTGCCCCTTTACTGCTTTCTGTGGCACATACTGTAGCGAGAATTCTGATAAGGCGAGCACCCACTTGCCAATACGGCCTCTCAAGATAGGTCGCGATAGCATATATTTGACTAGATCGGTTTGAGCAATGATGCAAGTAGTAAAGGACAACATGTAATGCCGGAACTTGCATGCTGAGAAGTATAATGTAAGACACAGCTTTTCCATTGGAGTGTACCTTGTTTCGCAATCTGTGAGTGTCCTACTGAGGTAAAAGATGGCATGTTCAACACCATTTGCATCATCCTGAGCGAGGAGGCTGCCAATAGAAGCCTCAGCTGCTGAAACATACAACTTTAATGGAAATCCCGCTCTAGGAGGAACAAGCACTGGCGGGCTCACCAGATAGGCCTTGATTTTGTCGAAAACCTCTTGATGTTTAGGTTCCCACACAAACTCATTCTGTCCTTGCAACTTCAACAGTGGTGAAAACGGATGGATTTTGCCTGAAGAGTTAGAAATGAATCGTCGCAAAAAGTTGATCCTACCCAGTAGTCGCTGTAACTCTTTCTTCGTTCGCGGGGGAGATGCATTGATGACCGCGTTTGCTTTATCCTCAGGGACCTCAATGCCTCTTTGATGGACAATGAATCCCAGGAAATCTCCTGCCTGAACTCCAAAAACGCACTTGGCGGGATTCATCTTGAGCTTGTGTAGCTGCATGCGCTCGAAAACTTTTCTGAGATCCGTGAAGTGATCTCCACTTTTCTTAGACTTCACGACGACGTCATCAATGTAAACCTCTAAGATCTTCCCAAGTATGTCGTGGAAGATCAGGTTCATGGCTCTCTGATATGTTGCTCCCGCATTCTTCAGTCCAAAAGGCATGACCACATATTCAAAAACTCCTGTAAACCCAGGGCAGCGGAATGCGGTCTTGTGTCTATCTTCTTCCGTGACCGGAATCTGGTGATATCCCGCTGTACCATCCATGAAAGACAACAGTTCATGCCCTGCAACTGCATCTACCAACATGTCCGCAACAGGCATGGGGTAGACGTCTTTAGGTGTAGCCAAATTAAGGTCTCTGTAATCCACGCAGATCCTCATCTTGCCATTCTTCTTGCGAACAGGCACTATATTGGACAGCCACTGATTGTACTTGGCTACCCTGATAATGCCCGACTTGTGCATCTTTTCGACTTCCTCTTTGACCAGAACTTGGGTCTCCGAGTTCATTCTTCGCGGCTCTTGCTTCAAAGGCCTCTTATCAGGCAGCGTTGGTAGTTGGTGGCATACCAAGTCTGGTGATAGGCCTGGCATGTCCTCGTATTTTTCCGCGAAGCAGTCCTTGAATTCCAGCAATAATTCGACGAGCCTCTGTTTCTCGCTAGGCTCTAAGTAAGTGCTGATAGCCACTTCTATAGGCTCATCAGTTGTTCCCAGATTGACCTTTTCAGTAGGGTCCCTAACCTTCGGAGGTGTGTCATCCAATGCCGCTGGAGCAAGCTGAATCTCTTCTTCCTCCTCTTCTTGGTCCGTGAACTCTTCATTAACAATTTCTAAAGTCGCGACTCGATCATAGGCCTCTTTTTCCACCAAGTATGAGGATAGCCTCTCATACAAGGAATGGACGGCCTCCACCTCTTCCTCCATGAGTTCGTGATCCATTAATTAGCACTTGGAGATGGCACCACATATCCAGGCCTTTCGAGGTCGTTTTTTGCGACCGCGAGCCCCCATTGTGCCAATTCAGAGGTCGTCACCCCTGTGGGGCAGCCCTTATCATCAATACCAACGACTTGTAAAGGAGAGATTGGTTCTAGGTAATACCTTGCGTCCAAGTAGTTGGCAGACACCGAAAAAGGTCGCGGGTCTGCTTTAACAATTTCTGCCTTGTCCGCGACTCTGTCCCATATGATCAGCTCCTGATGAAGGGTGGATGGGACACAATAACTCCTGTGGATCCAGTTGCGGCCCATAATTGCGCTATATGCCGCATAGCAATCTGTAACAAAGAAAGCGTAAACCCCTTCTGCTGGACCCACCTTGACTCGTAGGAAAATCAAACCCAATGTTTTGGTCACAGTCCCCGCGAAGTTCTTTAGCGTAAGGGAAGTGGATTGGATCTTCTCTTTCTTGATCCCTAGTAGATGCATGGTTCTGGTAGTAATGACATTCACAGCCGCGCCTGTTTGGACCCAAAATGAATATTTTGGTCTGACAAGGCACGTGTTGGAGAAATTGAGCCAATATCAGTGGCTCAAGATATATATTGTCGACAAGTTCGAAATATATATTTAGAGGCTAAATAAAGCCTACTATGGAAGCATGGAAACATGAAAAGTCAACTTTAGCACATTTTCCTACTTCGGCTAGGAAAAACCGAGCTAGACAAGGAAGGAGGGGTGGCAGACTAACCAAATGAAATCGAAATGTGCTGAAACTTTCCAGATCCATTTTAGACAGCCCAAGGATCATTTCTTATGAAGAGTGCAAGAGCTTTTTTTGAGTGGAAGGCCTTCAAACAATCAGCCCAATTTTCTACAGAAGCAAAACTGGAAAACTGGACCTGTAAGAGGTCCAGCAGCATTTTCGGCCCAACCACATGGAATAAAAATCTGAAAATTTGTCAGGATGATCTAGACTCATAGTGGAACATTTCATATGAAGACGTCGAAGGCATATAATGAAGTCTTGTTGGAGAAATAATTGAAGGAATAAAGGGGCAGAAACTGACCTAAAACCAGCTCAATATTCACATGTTCATGTTTCCTACCCACATGAAGAAAGCTAGATGCTTTTCTTCTTTTTCCTTGGATATATTTTTCAAGACAATCTCTTTAATAGATCATCACCACTTCCATGTTGCTGCACCTTCATGCTTTGCTTTCATTCCATCTTTTCTCTATCTTTTCCATATTTTACAAGAGAACTTAGATCTACTTTCATTATTTTTCTTCCACTCATCATTTCACTCTTCTTTTTCTTCCCTATATAAACACCTTCTCCTCTCATTCTAAGACACACATTCACATTCAACAACAACATCTCTAAGATGATCTAAGTTCTCTCTAGAGCAAACCTCTCTAAGAGCAACTCCTCTCCCTCTCTTTCTCTTTCTCTTACCGGTGATCACACTCCTAGTCCTAGTCTTCTCAGAAGCCGACTTTCAGTGCCACCAAACCCTCTGTCAACGTACTTCGGTCCTAGTCTCCTCGGGAGCCGACGGTAGTGCCGCGACCACAACGGTTACGGAACCAGCCAAGCAAGGGTAACGCCCTAGCAACCCAGCCAAGCTAAAGTCACGCTTTAGCAAGTTCTCCTCACTTCCCGGTGGTTCTCGCTCTGCTCGATCTACAACATCGAGTATCGATTGTGATTTTCAAGAAGCTCAGCAAAAGTCCTCGCCACGAGGCACAAAGAATCCCACGACGAGGTTGGTGCTCTCCTCGTCTACAATCGCTTGATAGAAGTCAGGTCAAGGGACACCCCCGACGACCGCACCCGAACGGTGCTGGCACGCCAGCGCAAGAAAAGAGACTGTTGACCAGCTGCAGCAAAATTGGAGCCAAACAGCGCCAGTATCAACCATTATCTTACTGACCTTAGTCCCATTCATTTCTGCTGTGATATACAAAGGTCGCATGTGTTGCACCATGGTGGGTGTGGGTCTTGTGAAGCTCATGAAGAAACCCTTGTTGTTAGCATCTTCAGTCTCAAGGAACACTGCTTTTTTCACCTGCGTTGTTGCGGCTGAAGTGATCTGCAACTGCTGTTCTCCAATCGCGTCAGTTTCTAAACATTCCTGCGCAGCGACTGGTAAAGCATATTTAGCAGGGAGCACATAAACCATATTGCAAGAGGTATCCACCATTTCTGTCTCGTCCATGTCATCATCAAGATTGAGCTTGGGTTCATCTGCTGAGATTTCGGTGTTGAACTGTTTAGCCATGAAAGCAACCAATGATTCCTCTGCGGGGATTACCGTCTTGGCTTGTTCGTGCTCCTGTACCATGGGAACCTGGTTCAACGACTCTGAAATTTGTTTCGCCGTTGGCACTTCCTTTGGGAGAGCGACCACCAAACTTTGAACTTTCTTAGGCCTCCACTGCACAGTTGCGGACCGATTGTCTTTGCCCCCCAGCCTGTCAAAGATTGAAGGCTCGCTATTTCTTCCTTCGTGAGATATTCTCCGCCAAACATTGACTTTACGAGCTGGCGGCGGTTCCCGCCTTGCGGGAACCAGGGACTTCTCCTGAGCGCTGCTCTTGGGGGCCCGTGGCTTTCGCTCTTCACGCGATACTTTGGGCTGCTGTTTCTGAACTCGCGGGGAAACGAATCTCTTGGAGGCCAGTGCCTCCAATTGTCTCTGATACTCTTCTGGAGATTTTAGTAATTGCGATGGTTTGATCAGTCCTTGATCTAGTGCTTCCAAGGTTCGCTTTGCTTCTCCAAACCTCCGCTGGAGTTTTCTCTTCCTTGAAGAGCTCATCTCCACCGCCTTGCCCTTCTTCTGTGTATACCATCTCCCTTCTTTGATGGAGGACGTCGACACTGGCGGAATGTAAGGTCTGGTTAAAACCCCTTGCCGCTTATCTACTTGCTCTTCTTCCCTCGCGGTCTTCAACTTTTTGAATAAGTTTGAGTCCCTTGGAGAAAGAGTTTCTGAACCACTGTATACTCTTGGGCTGCATGATTGGAAGTTTCTAGAGGATGATACTAACCGTATTGGCGGCAGAGATCCAAAGTGGACAGTCTGGGATGTTTCCTCATCTAGGGCTTGAGTGTCACATTCTTCCTTGCACCGAGAGCATAGGACGATGGGTAAACGAGTCATGGATTCCCGCTTCATGACTTTGTCTCCAACCCTTTTCAAATCCTTAGCCGCATTGTCTGGACTTTGATTCTGCTGATCTTTTTCACCCCATGCCACGTCCACCATGTTGATGCCGGTATCTGGGAAGGGATCTAGGTCCACCAACGCTGCTGCTGTTTTCGGTGCCTCTACTTGCAAACTACCGTTATTTAACCAGATTTGGATCTGATCCTTCAGCTTAACACAATCGGCTGTATTATGATTCCACATATTATGGAGTTTGCAGTATTTCTTCCCCCTTAGCTTCTCTGGTTTGGGAAATGGGCCGAAGTCAGTTTTCACCATCCTTGCGGCGATCATTTCATCCAAGATTTCATGCGCTTTGTTCGCGTCGTAAGTATAACTTGCAAACTCTGGTTTGGTGAAAACCACCGACTTGAGCTTTACCGGCTCTTTGCACAGTTTCAGTTGCTTTAACGTTGAAGCCTTTTTCCCGGTGAGTTCCAGCGCAGCTATCTCGTCTTCTTCAGACTCGTCAGCCTCTGCCAGGCCGGATTCCTCGCTCCTATAGTAAGGATCATAGGAACTTGATTGATGGCTGAGCGCAGCCACAGTTCTATGCTTCCCAGGCATGTATGTTCCTTTGGATGAGTTTCTCATGGCGTCCATTTCCCTGAGGAGATGCTCAAAGCTCCCTACTTCTGTGATCAGTTCCCCCATAGAGTTGAACATGCTTCCATGCTGTTTTTTGAGTTGGCGGGGCTCTAAGCCTTTGATTGCCAACTTTACCAGTTCTTTCTCCGGTAGAATCACGTTCAACTTTCCTTTCTGGATCTGAAAGCGCTGAAGGTACATGACAGCGGATTCAGTTGGCTGCTGAGCCATTTGAGTGAGTGAAGCCAGATCTACTTCCGGCTCGATAGTCCCGAAGGTTTCCTTGAACAGCTTCTCCATCGCGGGCCAACTTGCAACTGATCCCGGTTGCAGCTTAGTGAACCAGGTGAAGGCAGACCCCGATAAAGAAGTAGCGAAGATGTTACACTTCAGATTGTCATCGTTCTGGTATTGGCCACACTGTACTCGAAACCTAACCAAATGGGCCGCGGCATTTTCGACTTCCTCTCCCGAGAAAGTAGAGAACGTAATGTTCTTATATCCCCTAGGATAAGGTGTCTGTGTAATATGCGGTGGGAAGGGCCCCTGGTAGGCCTCCTCCAGGTTAGGCCTCTGGTTCGCGGCCCTGATCATTGCTTCTACCTCCTCTCTCCTTATATATCTTGGATCAGGAGGAGGTGGGTGAACCACTGTATCATCAACTGGCCAGATCAGCGGTGGCGCCTGTGAAGCCTGATTAACCAAAGATATGCCGCCTCCATGGGTCATTTTGTGTTGGGTTGACGTCTGCGACGAAAAACCCACTGCTGGCTGACCCTTTGTGGCTGTGGTGACCTTCGCTGGACTTTCAACCCGGTCGATACCATAATGGCTTGCTGGAGGTGGATCGTGGTGCACGTATTCAACTCCGTCGCTGTCATATTGGGGAAACAGGCTATGACCAACAGAGGCCCCTTCATTGATTTTCAAAGTCTTGGTTCCTTGCGTGACTGATGACGCGGCGTTGTTCTTCCCGCCCGTTGCCACAGTAGTTTCTTTACCTCTGACTGATACAGTAGTAACGGATGTGGCTGTACTGCAGCCGCTTGCTTTTTCTCGAGCATTTGGTGGTATGTACTTGCCTGACCCTGTAGGCTGGCCGAGGGACCCTAGAATAGCATTGGGGTCCCCTAACAACTTATTCAGGACATCTCTTGCCTGATCCATCTCAGTTTTTTGCATGGCAACTTGGATCGCGGTATTGGATCCCTCACTGCGAATAGCCGCGACTTTTGTGAGAACGACCTTAGTCTGCGCAGCTTGGGCATTTATCAAGGTCACGAGCTGTTCATGTTGCTCCTGGGCTTGTCGTGACGTGTGGTCTATATGCCCTTGCAACAGCTCCGCATTGCGCTCCATCTCCAGCTGGACTTTCATTATTAGATTGTTGGACATCCGTCGCTGCTCCTCGAATCTTTTAGCCGTCTTTGCCCAGAATGTACTATTGTTTTTTCGCATGATGTTAAGTTGCGCTTCCAGGCTGGCGTTTTCTGGGATAGGGATGGGTACAAAAACATCCGCTCTCACCTCGTCCTCAGCCACCCTGGTGGTATCAGACGCTTTTCCGGCCTCATTAGGCTGGGCGGTGAGAACTGCCTCGCCCTCAGTAGTGGGCTGTTGACCTTCTCCTCGTTCGGTCGTCATCTCTGTTGATGGCGTGTGGAGAGAAAATCTTTGAATTACTAATTCTTCTAAAAGACCACGACAGTCTGCACGCGAGTGCGGTCTGTAACTGGAGGTCTTATGTTTCGGGCAGTTAACGTAAACCTTTTGATAAGGGTTTGCGCTTGACTTCCCAATGGCTTCTGGAAGTCTGAATTGAAAGTAGCTGAATTCAATAAGACACTGTGAATCAAGGTTTAGACGTGCGGCCCAAGTATAGTCGCCTAGACACAAACTTTCTTTCAAATCCTTTGGGCAACCTTACTGAAATGGCCAGGTGGGGGAGGGCGAACAAAAGAGGCAGAATCCATTTTGGCATGAACTACTCCCACATAGTGGTTGAGGCCCATTTGTACGCACTTCTGGATTCAATAACCTGTTATGAACGTTGTCCCCTTTCTAGACACCAATTCACATAGGCTATTCTTACTAAGATGAGAAAGATCATAAGTGTGAAGACAGTTCAACAAGTGTTAATAAAAACCGCCCTTAACCTTAAGGGACCTGAACTAGGCACCAATAAGGAGTTTAGGTCAATATTAACAAAAGAGACTTCACCTATTCCGTTATGATTCACAACCCCTTACTAACCTCAACTTCTTAATAGTGGTGTGATTTACAGCTCACAGTATGTCCCACCGGGTGTGCCAAAATGTTTGTTTTGAAGCCCGGTGGTTGAATGTTTTCAAGAAAAGAAAAAAATTCTAACCTTGTCCCACTGGGCGTGCCAAAATGTTTGGCTCCAATTTTGCTGCAGCTGGTCAACAGTCTCTTTTCTTGCGCGGGCGTGCCAGCACCGTTCGGGTGCGGTCGTCGGGGGTGTCCCTTGACCTGACTTCTGTCGAGCGATTGTAGACGAGGAGAGCACCAACCTCGTCGCGGGATTCTTTGTGCCTCGTCGCGAGGACTTTTGCTGAAGTTTCTTCTTGTTCACAAGTCGATACTCAATATTGCAGATTGAGCAGAGCGAAATCACCGGGAAATGTTGAGATCTTGCTAAAGCGTGACTTTAGCTTGGCTGGGTTGCTAGGGCGTTACCCTTGCTTGGCTGGTTCTGTAACCGTTGTGGTCGCGGCACTACCGTCGGCTCCCGAGGAGACTAGGACCGAAGCACGTTGACAGATGGTTTGGTGGCACTGAAAGTCGGCTTCTGAGAAGACTAGGACTAGGAGTGTGATCACCGGTAAGAGAAAGAGAAGGAGAGGAGTTGCTCTTAGAGAGGTTGCTCTAGAGAGAACTTAGATCATCTTAGAGATGTTTTGATGTTGTGTTGTGAATGTGTCTGTGTCGGTGTTTGGTCGTGGTACTACAATCGGCTCTCGAGGAGACTAGGACCGAAGTACGTTGACAGAGGGTTTGGTGGCACTGAAAGTCGGCTTCTGAGAAGACTAGGACTAGGAGTGTGATCACCGGTAAGAGAAAGAGAAGGAGAGGAGTTGCTCTTAGAGAGGTTGCTCTAGAGAGAACTTAGATCATCTTAGAGATGTTTTGATGTTGTGTTGTGAATGTGTCTGTGTCGGTGTTTGGTCGTGGTACTACAATCGGCTCTCGAGGAGACTAGGACCGAAGTACGTTGACAGAGGGTTTGGTGGCACTGAAAGTCGGCTTCTGAGAAGACTAGGACTAGGAGTGTGATCACCGGTAAGAGAAAGAGAAGGAGAGGAGTTGCTCTTAGAGAGGTTGCTCTAGAGAGAACTTAGATCATCTTAGAGATGTTTTGATGTTGTGTTGTGAATGTGTCTGTGTCGGTGTTTGGTCGTGGTACTACAATCGGCTCTCGAGGAGACTAGGACCGAAGTACGTTGACAGAGGGTTTGGTGGCACTGAAAGTCGGCTTCTGAGAAGACTAGGACTAGGAGTGTGATCACCGGTAAGAGAAAGAGAAGGAGAGGAGTTGCTCTTAGAGAGGTTGCTCTAGAGAGAACTTAGATCATCTTAGAGATGTTTTGATGTTGTGAATGTGTAAATTGTGTTTCAATGTAACCTCTATTTATAGGCTACCATGCCAACTACTTTGGCATTAAACAAATGAAAGTGGAGCACTAATTGGAGATAAGGGAGGTGGAGGTGTAGGTGGAGCACTAATAGGAATGATGAATTTGGGAGATAATGGAGGTGGAGATGGAGGTGGAGCACTAATAGGAATGATGAATTTGGGAGATAAGGAAGCACTTTCGGCTCCTTTATTCCTTCATGTATATCTCCATCAGAAATTCAGATTCTGGCCATGATGTCTTCATAAAAAATGTTCCACTATGAATCTAGATCATGCTGACCAAATTTCAGAGCTTTCTTCCATGTGGTTGGGCCGGAAATGCTGCTGGACCTCTTACAGGTCCAGTTTTCCAGTTTTGCTTCTGCAGAGAATTGGACGGATTGTTTGAAGGCCTTCAACTCAAAACTAGCTCTGGGACTCTTCATAAGAAATGATCCTTGGGCTGTCTAGAATGGATCTGCAGAGTTTCAGCTCATTTAGAGTTTATTTGGTCAGGCGGCCGCTCCTTCTGTTTAGCTCGGTTTCTCCTAGCCGAAGTAGGAAAATGTGCAAAAGTTACCTTTTCATGCTTCCATGCTTCCATAGTAGGCTTTATTTAGCCTCTAAATATATATTTCGAGCTTGTCGACAAAATATAGCTTGAGCCACTGACATTGGCTCAATTTCTCCAACACATGCCTTGTCAGGCCAAAATGTTCATTTTGGGTCCAAACACCGTTGATTAGAGTGTTGAAGGTGCAGACGTCCGGTTGAAGACCCCGTTTGAAGAATTGTCCCAAGACAGATGAGCTAAATCCAATTCGATTCAAATGGCAAAAGCAATTAATGATAATGTTTATGTTGTATAAACCTAGCACACACAATACAATATCTGGGAGAATTCCCCTATTTATTCCAATACTGAATGTTGGCTTATATAGCCTTACAAAGAAATAGATAGAAACAAATAGCACCCCACGTTGTACACTAACCAAACAACGTAGATCATGGAGAAGAAACATTCAAACCTAACGTACTCCCCTCATAAGTAGGATTTAATGTCGAATTTTAATGTCTAACGTACTGCCCTCATAAGTAGGGTTAACGTACTGCAATAACTAAAACAAACTTGAAACTGCAATAACTAAAACAAACTTGAACGTTCAGAATAACAGCTAAGCCATAGCTGTTCCAACATATCCCCCCTTAAACTGTTTGCACTTGTGCAATTAGTTTATACCTGGTACCGTGCACATCCCAAGCAGCTCACGAAGCTTCTCAAACACTTCAAGCTTCAGTGGCTTCGTCATGATGTCTGCTATTTGATTCTGTGAGTTGCAATGGACCAGCTCCACTGTTCCATCTTTGGTAAGGTCACGAAGGAAATGGAAATGTACGTCAATATGTTTGCTTCATCCATGCAGCACCGGGTTCTTCGAAAGTTTTATAGTGGAGCTGTTATCACAATACACGGTTGTGCTTCCATTCTGAGCATGGCCAAGCTTTTCAAGAACTCTGCGCATCCAAATTCCTTGACAAGCACAGGAGGCTGCAGCTATAAACTCAGCTTCGGTGGTAGATAAGGTAACTACAGGTTGCTTTTTAGAAGACCATGAAACTGCACCGGTGCTAAGCAGAAACATGTATCCGGATGTGCTCCTCCGGTCATCTAGATCACCTGCATAGTCACTATCCGTGTATGCCTCAAGCTTCTCGTTCCCATTTCGTTTGTACAGAATCCCCAAATCAACAGTGCCTTTGAGATACCTGAGGACTCTTTTAACTGCTTGCATGTGTAGCTCAGTCGGACTTCCCATAAACCTGCTGATTAGACTTATCACATACATGAGATCTGGCCTAGTAGCTGCCAAGTACATCAAACAGCCAACAACCTGCTTATACATAGTGGCGTCCACCTTCACACCACTTTCATCTTTCATCAACTTGAATCCAGGGACAATAGGGTTCCTAGATGAGTTGCTCTTCTCCATTCCGAATCTCTCCAACACCTCCTTTGCATACTTCCTTTGGCAAATGTAAATCCCCTCCTCATTCTGAACAACCTCGACTCCAAGGAAATAACGCATCTTACCAAGATCCGTCATGTCAAACTCTTGTTTCATAGACTTCTTTTTCTCCTAACTTCACGAACAAGGTATGCTCATGTGGGCACCGTTCAAATCCTTCCCTGATGAAGTAGGCTTCGATACGACTGTACCATGCACGTGGAGCCTGTTTGAGGTCGTACAAGGCTTTCTTCAATTTATACACTTTCAACTCATCACCCTTCTTCACAAACCCTTGTGGCTGATCAACGAAAACGGTTTCATTTAACTCACCATGCAGAAATGCATTCTTTACGTCCATTTGATACACACACCATCCCTTTTTAGCAGCAAGAGCAATTATCATGCGTATGGTGTCCCACCTAGCCACAGGTGCAAACACCTCAGTATAATCGATCCCATACTGTTGAGCATACGCCTTAACAACAAGCCGTGCTTTGCATTTATCCACTTCTCCACTTTCATTCAACTTTGTTTTGAATATCCATTTTACTCCGATAGTTTTTGCTCCTTTTGGCAACTCGGTCAATTCCCAAGTACCATTTTTCTCGATTGCCTCTATTTCTTGAACCATTGCGGCCTGCCATTTTTCACTTTTGTGCGCCTCTTTAAACGTAGTTGGATCGGACATAGAGGTGAACATCACAAGATTGTGCAACTCTTCTTCTTCTGACAGCCCTTCTCCACTTTCATAGTCTTGCATCCACACTGGTAATCTCCTTGTCCTCCCTTGTTCTTGAGCTTTTTCTTCTGACTGATTTGAGGAAGAGCTAGTTGCTCCTTCTCCTTCAGCTTCTTCTTCTTCGTTGCTAGTTGCTCCTTCTTCTTCTTCGTTGCTAGTTGCTCCTTCTTCTTCGTCACTTTCCCCAGACTCATTTCTCTCTTCTTCACTATTATTCCAGTCTAACACATCAAGCTTCACTTCTTCAGCACTTCTTTTCCAGTCCCAGCTTGCATCTTCTTCAAAAATGACATCTCTGCTAATCACAATGCGCTTAGAGGTAGGATCATAGAGCCTGTAGGCTTTGCTTTCTTCACTAATCCCCAACATCACACACTTGAAGCTTTTATCATCCAATTTGTTCCTTCTAGCTTCTGGAACATGGACATGTGCAATGCAACCAAAGACCCTGAAGTGGTGAACAGATGGTTTGATGCCACTCCAAGCTTCTTCTGGAGTCAATTCCTTCACTACCAAGGTGGGGCTTCAATTGAGAATGTATACAGTCCAGTTGACTGCTTCAGGCCAAAAAAACTTTGGAACTTGTGTCTCTGACAACATGCTTCGAACCATATTCATAATGGTTCGATTCTTTCTCTCAGCTACCCCGTTTTGTTGAGGGGTGAAGGCAGTTGTCAATTGCCTGCTTATACCATGTGAACTACAGAAAGCATTAAACTCCTGAGAAGTAAATTCTCCTCCCCTATCTGTTCGAAGACATTTAATTGAAGCCCCTGATTCTTTCTCAACTAAACTCTTGAAGTTCTTAAATGAAGCAAAAGCTTGAGACTTTTCAGATAAGAAAGACACCCAAATTTTCCGACTATAATCATCTATAAAAGTGATCAAGTACCTTTTTCCACTGCTTGACATAGGTGTGATCGGTCCACAAATATCCGAGTGCACTAGCTGAAGTTTGTGTGAGGCTCTCCATAAGCTTTTCTTTGGTATGGACTCCCTGTGCTGCTTGCCTATCATACAGTGTGTGCACAACTTGGTTGGTGTCTTTATTTCCGGCAAACCCTTCACAAGCTTCTTATATTGCAGAGTTCTTAATCCCTTATAGCCAAGGTGGCCGTAACGACAATGCCATAATTGAGTACTATCTTCAGACGCAGTTTGGAAGCAGGTTAAGGTCTCAGACATGACTGCAAGGAGCACAAACATTCTATTGGCGGTCATATTGGTTTCCATAATCAAACCTTTCTTTGGATGATAAACACGACACTTCCTATCTTGAATCAAGATTGCAACCCCTTTTTCTTGTAGCTGACCGATGCTAAGCAAATTGTTCTTCAGCTCCGGTATATAATAGACATCAGTGATCACATGTGTGATTCCATTGATGTGTAGTCTAACATTTCCCTTCCCCATCACTACCATCTTGGAATTGTTACCAAGCCTCACATATTGTCGAAACTGCTCATCCATACTTGTAAACCACCGTTTGTCACCACTCATGTGATTGCTACACCCTGAGTCCATAAACCAAACTTCTTCCCTTGTGGCATTGTTGAGCTCAACATGTGCCATCAATAGCATCTCTTCACCCTCATCTAACTCTACATAATGTGCACCTTTCTCCCAATCAGGGCATTCGTATTGGAAATGCCCTAATTTGTGGCATTTATAGCACTCCACCAGTGCCTTGTTGAACTGTTGCCTGCCCCTTCCTCTACCTCTGCCTCTAAAGCCTCGTCCTCTTGCTCCAACTCCGTCTTCATAGGACACCTTCAAAGCTTGCTCCTCTTCGGTATGGATACGCATTCTTTGCTCATGAACAAGCAGACTGCTTTGTAGTTCATCAATAGACATTGTGGTGAGACTGTTGGATTCTTCTATGGAGCACACCACGTAATTAAATTTGACAGGCATCGACCTTAGAATTTTCTCCACAATCACAAGCTGCTCCATTCTTTCACCATGAACTTTCATCTTGTTGACAATGGTTAATGTCCGAGCAAAGTATTCATCTACCGTCTCTCCATCTTTCATTTGGAGCACCTCAAACTCTCTTCGAAGTGCCTGCAGCTGAGCTCTCTTCACCTTTGTAGAACCTTGGTACTTCTGCCTCATTGAGTCCCAAATGTTTTTGGCTGTCTCTTTGATGAGAATCGTCTCCATAATTGTTCTGTCAATGGCTTGGAAAAGGTAATTTTTCACCTTTAGGTCTTTCAATCTTGCGTCTTCAATGGCCTTGCGCTATGCCTCAGTGGGTTCAATTCCATCTGCTACTACCGGAATCCCATTTTCTACCAAGCCCTAATACTCCTTTGATCGCAAGAAGTTTTCCATAAGCATAGACCAATGGTCATAATGACCATCGAATCTAGGTATGGCAGGCTGAACATAATTGTTCTCTGTCGCCATCTCAAACTTCACCCTCTAACTCCGAGTGTTTTCCTCACACTTTAACTCTCTGTGTTTCTCTCACACTCAACCCCTTATCCTTCTAAGAAAACTGCGGTTTCTTAGCTCTCAAACTCTCAGACTCTCGATCAGGCCCTGTGAGGGGCTCTGATACCACTTGTTGTATAAACCTAGCACACACAATACAATATCTGGGAGAATTCCCCTATTTATTCCAATACTGAATGTTGGCTTATATATCCTTACAAAGAAATAGATAGAAACAAATAGCACCCCACGTTGTACACTAACCAAACAACGTAGATCATGGAGAGGAAACATTCAAACCTAACGTACTCCATTCATAAGTAGGATTTAATGTCTAATTTTAATGTCTAACGTACTGCCCTCATAAGTAGGGTTAACGTACTGCAATAACTAAAACAAACTTGAACGTTCAGAATAACAGCTAAGCCATAGCTGTTCCAACAGTTTAGAGTACAAACATCAGGAGCAATTCCGGTCAGAACCATCTGTCTATTCAAATAGACGACTGTGGAGTAGTGTTTCAGTCTGACAAGTTGAGTCAAGATTTGATTGAAAGGGACAACAGAAGGCAGAGGACGGGAGTGAAGCATTTCATGGAACAACTTCAAGACATCCTCAACATTACTCACATTCGGGTTTGAGCTAGTTTGGAGAAGAAGGGCGTTGATTACAGTGGCGAAAGTGGTGATATCTGGTTGATGACCCAGTTTGAAGAACTGTGCCAAGACAGATAAACTCAACCCGGCTTGTTTCAAATGATCGACAGCAGCAATATGTGATAATACTAAGAGTACAAGCATCGTAAGCGATTCCGATGAGACCCATTTGCTTAAACAGAGGAATGACTACCCCATAGTGTTTCAGTTTGGTCATTTGAGTCAATATTTGATTGAAGTAGACAACAGAAGGCAGAGGACGCATGTGAAGCATTTCATGGAACACATTTAAGGTATGCTCGACATTACTCACAAGCTGGGTTTCAGTAGTTTTGGTCGGATTTGAGGGTTGAGAATGAAACAGGGCCATGTAACTGCTGGGGGGAACAACAAGAGGAGCAGAGTGAAGGGAAGACATACCTCTTGTGCTGCAATGAGAATAACAAGAAGAGAAACCCCGAACTGATTTGCGCATCATCTTGAGCATTTCCCAGACTCAAACCGATGATTGTTGTAGAGAATAAAACTGATATGCTCGAGAAAGCTTTGCCAACTTAACAAAAGTTGCTAGCTTTGAACCAAAAGTTGCAAGCTTTGAGCGTTCTTAGATCGGTTCCATTTTTCTGAACATCTTCACCTTTATCTTTTAATTTAATTTTAAAAAAAATCAACTCATACATGAAGTCATGTTTAACTATAATTATGTTTTATAACACATGGCAGTTTTATATTGAGCGGTGATATCACCATCAAAGTATTGGTGGTGAGCAAATTTGAATCTCATGAAGTCTGTCTAGTGTATTTTACCAAAAATGAAAAAGAATAAAAAAAGAATGAAAAAGAAGAACGCTCAAAGCTTGCCACGTTGTAGTCCGGAACTATAAATTAATTATTCCCACTGATCTATTTGCCAATTTCAATTTCATACCCAACATCAAATTTTTATGTTTGCATCCTCAAGTTCCGTGCTGTTAACAATTTCATAGCTTCTTGTTAAATAACTCTGTTATTGTTAAAGGAAAAACATATTGTGTGCCTTCGTCAAAGCAACTGACGGAGAGGGAATCAAGAAATCAATGATTACTATCAATCAACGCAATTACGGATCAATCAGCATTTAGTATCATTAATGTAATCGATATTTCCGTTGTAATTCTATCCCTATATAAAGGGACTATGAAATGAAATGAGTAGACAAATTCCAATTCTCATTTTACTTTTACACGTTATCAGCACGCTCAGAGCCAATAGCTAAGAAAAAAAAAACCTAGTTTTCTAGTTTCTTTCTTCTTCCCGTCGGAAAAAACAAAACCCTAGAAGAAAAAAAAAACCTTTTCTTCCTTTTTCCTGCCGTCACCAACTAAAAAAAAAAAAAAAATTTCAGACCTCGGCCCCATCCCCGCTGCCGCCTCCCACCTGCAGATCCGAGCCTTGCAGTAGCACCGATCGCAGCTCGATCCCAACCTACCTGTTGCTGCGCCGAGCACCGACACACAACAGCCCATCCCCGCAGGCCACCAGCCTCGATCTGCTCTACACCAGCGCCCAGTTCTTCTTCCTCGTCCACGTCACCGACCAGACCGGCCGCAAGTCACCCAAACCTGTCGGACCGTCTCTCTCCAGAAGCAGATCGACCTCCCTTGCAGTCGATCGGCCTCTATCCCAACAGCACTCGATCCCAGCCGCTCTCACCAAGTAGCACCTTTGCCTTGAACGTACCACCGAGCCAGCAGCAGCCCCGACACCTGTAGATCCCGCCTGCAGCCTCCGAGCAGCAAGCCAGCAACCCGATCTGCATCAGCCTGCCTCCAGCCCGCCTTGCAGAGCCCAAGCCTCTAGTCCGCCACACGCCTAGCACCTGCAAGCGGTGGACGACCCAGCACCACCCCTGCCAAGGAAGAACATAGAACTAGAAAGAAGAAGACACGAAGGAGGAAGAAGAGAGAAAAAGAAAAATAAAGAAAGAAAAGAAAAAAAACAAAAGGCCCGGGAAAAAAAAAACAGAAAGAAAAAAAAAGAAACTCGGCCCAAAGTTAAGGGGCCAGCCCAAAGAGCAGACTCGGCCCAGACCGAAAAAAAAAAAAAACAAAAGCAGGCCTCACTGGTGACGCGGCCCAGTAAGAAAGAAAAAATAAAACTCCGGCCTACTACTGAAAAAAAAAAACATCGCTACGCACGCCTCCATCAATACTCGCGTGCGCTAGGATCGTTTTGTTTTCTCGCAATAAAGTATGTTTTCTTTATTTTGTTTTTATGATTTTAATCAAACATGTGAATTTTATTTATGTTTTCTATTTTTAAGCATGCTTTATACTTCATTATTCATGCTTTTATTATATTTTGTTATTAAGCATGTTTAGTTAAGATAATTTTGATCATTTTAAGCATGTCTTGTTATTTATATAATTATGTTTAAACATGCTTTCTATTTTATTGTTTATGGTTTATTATGAAATTTTGAGCATGTTTTTCTTTTTACGCTTATATAAATTATGCCTACGCATGCTTTGTATTATGCTATTGTTTACATTTTATTTTATGCATGATATATTCTTGCTATTATTATGTGTAGTATTATGCTATTATTATGCATGCTATTGTTTACATTTTACTTGAGTACCATCGTTGAATTTCCGATGTGGAAACTGCCTTTGTGGCAAAACACTACACTGCCACCATTACCGACCCCAAAGATGATGAGCTATCTAATAAGGTGAAAGCAAATGCCTTAATGTTTCTAAGGCGACATATTGATCCTAGCCTACGCTGGGAGTACCTTCAGTTGAAGACACCCAAAGAACTGTGGGATGCCCTTAAGGGACGTTTTGGGAACATTCATGACATTTTGCTCCCAGACTGGCCGTTCAGTGGAATGGAATCCGCTTGCTTGACTACAAAAGGGTCAATGACTTCAACAAGGACATGTTGCGCCTTAAGGCACGTCTCAATTTCTGTGGAAGGGAAATCACAGAAGATGATATGATCTACAAGACTCTTACCACCTTTCCTACTTCAGCATTTATACTAGCGAACCAGTATCAGTTGGAGTGTGACAATAAAAGAATCACAACCTTCAATAAGTTAATAAGCCTACTGCAAGTGGCTGAGAGACATAATGAGGTTCTCTTAAACAACAATGCCAGGCCCACTGGGACAAAGAAAATTCCCGAGGCTAATTATGGCAAAATGAAAGGTGGAAAAAACTCCAATGCAAGGGGGTTTAGACGTGCTGATCCCTACCCACGTGGCAACAATGCACCACGTGGAAAGGGACATGGGGATCGTGGATAAAAATGCAAAAGGAAAGAGTTGACAATGAACCATGCTATAGGTGTGGATTCATTGGGCATTGGTACAAGAACTGCCAAGCAAACAACAGAGTAGCAGCTAATTACAAGAGGTATAGAGAGTCTAAAGAACAAGAGGCTCACTATATGGAAGAAGGAGGTCATGACCTAGACGTCAACCTTACAATTGCAGACTTCAATGGCAAAGAGGAACTTGCTAAGTCAATGGATGCTCTCACTCTTGACTGATCTGCTTTATTCATTTTATTTTCCACAGACAGTTGTGAAGGACAGTTGTGAAGGCATAATGCCTCATTTTTAATTAGACTATTATTTGGTCTTAAAGAATGGTTTGATGAATTAGATTTCTGAACAAAGACCTTGATTTGATTATCGTTGGCTTATTAATAAATTTCGAATTTTATTCTGAAGCACTGAATTTATTCAAATTTATTTACTACACATATTTACATGGTTCGACATAGCACTATAAAGATGTAAAGCAATACATCTAGAGAAAAATTATTAGAATGAAAAGAATACCATTCTACGTAAATAGAAATACTCTAAAGAATATGAGCTATATTTTCTAAATACCTACCATTTATTTGTAGGAATGAATGGAGGAGAACTTGAGTGCTTAATTGATAGTGGGACTACCCACACAATATTAAAAAATAGGCAATTATTCATTGAATCAATAGCCTATAATTCCTCTGTGACTACGATGATTGGATCATCACAAGTAATAAAAGGGCGAGGAATTGCCAAATTTTTGCTGCCTAATGGCACAACATTTCAAGTCACAGATGCTCTATATGCACTAAGAGCTAATCGAACCTTGTTAAGTTTCAAAGCTATTTGTGCCAACGGTTATCCAGTAGAAACACACCGTGAGAATGGAACTGAATACCTTGATATTAACTCTAATGAATGTGGAAGGAAACGCATTTTAGAGAAACTTATGAGTTAATCTAGTGGACTGTACCTCACTACGATTAGGATCATTGAATCCTATGCTGTCACCAACAATGAAATGTGGGACACTGACTCATACAGGCTTTGGCATGACCGCCTAGGGCACCCCGGTCGTGACATGATGATCCGTATTTTAAAGAACTCATATGGACATCCCTTCTTTCGAGTGAAAAATAAAATGGGAGAAAAGTCCGCCACACTGCAAAGTGTCAGTCCTACTACTGCTCAAATGCAGCCATTGCCTTCTGAAGTACCAGAAGCACTACCTCGCTCCCATTATGCCTCATTGACTATTTCAAAGGCACATCACTCATTTCGCAAAGCCTGCTCTTTAGCAAAAAACAGGATTGAGACCTTCCTATGCTAAAGATACAAAACAAAACATTCCATTCTTACAAAGGATACAAGGAGATATCTGTGGACCTATCCATCCAGAATGCGGACCATTCAAGTACTTTATGGTTCTGGTGGATGCTTCGACACGCTGGTCACATGTCGTTTTATTGTCCACAAGAAATGCTGCATTTGCAAAACTCCTAGCACAGATTATACGTTTAAGGGCTCACCACCCTGATCACCCTATCAAGTCTATAAAGCTTGATAACGCTGGATAGTTTACATCAAAAGCATTTGATGATTATTGCATGTCAATTAGGATCGATGTAGAGCATCCTGTACCCCATGTACATACACAAAATGGTCTCGCACAAGCCACCATCAAAAGGCTACAGATGGTGGTTAGGGCATTGGTTATGCGCACCAACCTACCTATATCTGCATGGGGTTATGCAATATTACACGCAGCTTTACTCATTCGTTTCAGACCCACTGCTAGCCAACCATTTTCTGCGTACCAGTTGGTAACTGGATATAAGCATGACATTTCACACTTACACATATTTGGTTGCGCAATATATGTGCCTGTTGCGGCCCTACAGCGCACCAAAATGGGTCCCTAGAGACGATTAAGTATTTATGTTGGATACGAATTCCCAACAATTATCCGCTATTTGGAACCCTTGACAAGCGATCTCTTTACCACTAGATTTGCGGATTGTCACTTTGATGAGACAGTCTTCCCGTCGTTAGGGGGAGATAGGAAAAAGGATTTTCCAAGGGAACGACAGGAATTGTCGTGGTTTGTCCCCACTCTGTCTCATTTTGATCCCCACACTTCACAAAGTGAAAATGAAGTGAAAAGAATAATCGATCTTCAGAACGTAGCAGATTCGATGCCTGATGCGTTTACTGATATCGCAAAAGTGACGAGATCACATATACCAGCAGCAAATATGTCTGCAAGGTTAGAAGTCCCCAACAAGGGGCACGGTGCTGCAGATAGAGGCACTGCAACCACACTTAGTGGAAGTGTGGTTGAGGTCGTGGCTCCCCAAAGGAAGAAGGGGAGGCCACTTGGTTCGATTGACACTCACCCAAGGAAAAAGAGGGCGAGTAAGGCACAAACCAATCATCAATGTATAGAATCCCTCTCATGAGATTGTCTCTGATTATAGTTATGTCCATGAATCAATACTGGAGGACGCTCCGATGTTTGAAATGATTCCAGAAAACAAAGAAATCTCAAAGGATTATGAGAGTGCGTATGAGTTGATAGAAAGATCGTCCATACACATTGATGATATATACTGTTGCTCAAGGAATCATAGAGCACGATGATAACGAACCACGCTCTGTTGTAAAATGTCAACATAGAGCAGATTGGCCTAAATGGAAAGAAGCAATCCAAGCAGAATTCTCTGACAAAGAGACAAGTACTTGGTCCGGTAGTGCTAACCCCACCAAGTGTAAAGCCTGTAGGACATAAATGGGCCTTTGTCAAAAAGCGTAATGAGAAGAATGAAGTCCTGAGGTACAAGGCTCGCCTTGTGGCGTAAAGTTTCTCACAACGCCCTGGAATTGACTACGAGGAGACATACTCTCCCGTAATGGATGTTATAACGTTCCACTACTTAGTTAGCTTGGTAGTTTCCGAAGGACTGGAAATGCAGCTCATGGATGTGGTTACTACATATCTCTATGGGGATCTAGATTCAGAGATATATATGAAAGTGCCTGATGGCCGTACATTTCCCAAGTCAAGTGACTCCAAACTACGGAGTGCGTTTGCAATTAGGTTGAAACGCTCACTTTACGGATTGAAACAATCCGGGCGGATGTGGTATACCCGTCTAAGTGACTACTTGATTGGGAAGGGATATAAGAACGATGAAGTATGCCCCTGCGTATTCATAAAGAAAACAAGTTCTGGATTTGCAATTGTAGCTGTATATGTTGATGATATGAACATAATAGGTACTCTTGATGAAATAAGAGAAACTGCGAGCTACTTGAAATCCGAATTTGAGATAAAGGATCTTGGGAAAACTCAATTCTATCTAGGCCTTAAACTAGAACGCCGAGTTTGTGGAATACTAATCCACCAGTCTGTGTATGTCCAAAAGTCAAGCGATATAACATGGACAAAGCGCATCCTGCTAGCACTCCCATGATCGGTCGAAGATTGGATGCAAAGAAAGATCCATTTCGTCCAAAGGAAGATGAAGAAGAGGTGTTGGGAGCTGAAATTCTCTATCTAAGTGCAATAGGCGCATTATTGTACTTAGCCCAATGTACTCAACCAGACATTGCATTCTCAGTGAACTTGTTAGCTAGATTTAGCTCAGCGCCAACACAGCGTCACTAGAATGGTATCAAGAACAATTTGCGATACCTAAAAGGAACCATTGACTTGGGATTGTTCTTTCCCTACAGAGAGACAAGAGGGACCGCAGATAGAACTGCAATCCCTAAAGGAAATGTCGATGGCGAGCCACTCACTACACTAAAACGCCAAATGACGTTTTGGTCGGTTTTGCTGATACTGGATACGTCTCTAACCCACATAAAGATCGTTCCCAAACTGGTTATGTATTTACCAATGGGAACACAAAGATATCTTGGAGATCAACCAAGCAAACCCTTGTGGCTACCCCCTCGAACCACTCAAAGATCATTGCTCTACATGAGGCGGTTCGTGAGTGTGTATGGTTAAGAGCTATCATTACACATATTCGAGGGACTAGTGGTTTGAGTTCTACCACTGAAGTGCCTACTTGGATTTATGAACACAATGCAGCTTGCATTGAACAGATGAAGCTAGGTTATATTAAGGGTGATAACACAAAACACATATCGTCAAAGTTGTTCTACAATCAGCAACAACAAGCTCTCCTCAAGATTCAAGTGAATCAAGTAAGGTCTGAGGAGAATGTGGCAGATTTGTTCACCAAATCACTGCCTAAGGCCACATTTGAGAAACATGTGAAAAGCATAGGAATGCTAAGACTTTCCAAGCTCCCTTGATTAATGTAAAGATCAGGCGGAGGTGTAGACGTCAGGGGGAGTCTAACACACACATGCCATCCTCAAATGTAAAAGGTGTGTTGTGCTCTTTTCCTTCGACCAAGGTGTATTTTTTGTCCCACAGGGTTTTTATTGTTACTTGGCAAGGTTTTTAGTGAGGCAACAACTCATGCACCATTT
This sequence comes from Rosa rugosa, assembly GCF_958449725.1. NCBI lineage: Eukaryota > Viridiplantae > Streptophyta > Magnoliopsida > Rosales > Rosaceae > Rosa > Rosa rugosa. The sequence goes on from NC_084821.1 coordinate 3,361,473, forward strand.
CGTATTTGACTTGGCACAAGGGGGAGTGTTAAAGGAAAAACATATTGTGTGCCTTCATCAAAGCAACTGACGGAGAGGGAATCAAGGAATCAGTGATTACCATCAATCAGCGCAATTACGGATCAATCAGCATTTAGTATCATTAATGTAATCGATGTTTCCGTTGTAATTCTATCCCTATATAAATGGACTATGAAATGAAATGAGTAGACCAATTCCAATTCTCATTTTACTTTTACAGTTATCCATTATTTTGGAGAGAAAATGAACTGAGAGGACCAAAATGCCCTTGGAAACATGTAGTAACAAATTAGTGCACCAAATACCGTTATTCCAGCGGATACAAATTTGGATTTCAATGATTTACTTGATTATAGAATTAGGTCCAATTGAACTTTATTTGTTACTATGCATATCTGAAATTAAGTTGATATGCTCAAAATCCGTTCCATTCATAGGTCTAGGTGCTTTAAATGCTCACCTCCCTCATGTGAAATTCAATGGTTAATTGGGTGCTGAATTTTCTTGCTAGGAATGGTTATACTGAAATCTGTGCGACTTTAGGCTCTTCAGGGATTGCTGACCTACCTAAATTAGTATACCTTTTGTATTAACAGAATGTTCAAGCTAAGTGATTTGCTCCTGAAATCAGAGTAAATTTTTTGGGTTTAATTGTGTCTTGGACACTTTCAAATAGATTGCTTAAACAAAAGAATGATGAGAACTTTAGAGCTTCTTGTTCATTGGGTACTGAGTTTTCTTGCTATGAATGGTTACTTTGTTGGAATTAACCAATATTTACAAGTTCAGTAATCTGCTTCTAAAATGAGAGGTGTTGAACTGTTGATGCGTTTATTTGTGCCTTCGGACTTAGTTTATGGAGTTGGGACTTGGGACCAGCCTCTTCAGCTGGTCTTGTCTGTGAAAAAGTGACAGAGAAATGCTAGTCATTACCATTCACTTTTGTGAAACTTCCCACCTACACATACCATTTACTACCTGGCAACTTTGCAATCCACATAGCTACGTCGATTGTGGACTCAAGTCACTGAACCAGCCAACCAGTTATTGGGGTTTATAGTCTTATGCCATCTTGACCTAAACACATAAACCAAGTGAAGAGGACTATGGATTAGGGACCTTCACTCCCCAATTGTGCTCTTAAGATTATGTGCCTCCCCATTCAGATTCATAGCATTTGACATTGCATGTGTTCTGTTTTTCTAAATTGACTCTAAATTTCCACTCAGTTTGTCTGTAAAAGTAGACATGCATTTGTGCTCAGTTAGTTGAAAAGTATAGTGCATGCATGTATATTCTTACCTATTGCTGTTATCAGTTTTACTGGCATGTAACTAAAATGCTCACTTCAGAGGATTGGTTAAATATGTAATCATCTCCTATAGTAGCATTTCCCATTTTCAGGTTCTTTAGGGATTGATGCTGCGTAAACTATAATTTTGTGTTAAAAATCTTTACAAAGTGAGTTTGGCCTATCACAGTCGTATATTCCTAGGTCCTGATGTCGAATACTCCACAAATATTCATATATCATGTGAAACACTCTCCTAATATCTCAAGGACAGTGTTTCATTGTTTTTCAAATATAGAGACAGAAAAAAGGTCCAAATTGCTAAATTCTCTTATTGATCTAATTCTATTCAAATATGTTGTCTTTATGCGGTTTCCTCACACAATCATATATTCCTAGCTCCTGATGTCGAATAGTCCCAGTTCAATATAATACAGCTGAGACTATTTTCTTTGGAGCCTGGCTTTGTTGAGTCTAGAAGACTTTTACGCTCCACTGGATTCTGTTTTAGGCTTTTAGCATCATATACTTACATTTTCTAAGTTTCTAAAGAAAAATGCAGCATGTTGTTATATTCATGGTGATGAATTATTTGGGAAATTTCCAAATTAGGAGTGTTTCGTGCTTGTCAAATGCTTTCAACTTCAGTCTTGATTCATGAGTTGAGTGGAGGTGCATTTCGCTCTGATTCATGGTCCTTAAAGCCTATGTGGGCTTCAGAGTGCAGTACAGGTATGTGGAACAGGTTTACAAAGAGCATGTCTCAAGTATCAGGTTTGTATGTGTTAAAAGTTAAAACTACCTGTAAGTATTGTTGTGGATTAGATTGTAGAAAGTTGGAACTTTTTTATTATCAGTATTATGAAATAGAGATGTAGAAAGTCGGACATTGCTTCTGGAGTTGGGACCAGCCTCTACAGCTGGTCTCGTCTGTGAAAATGTGATAGAAAAATGCTAGTCATGACCTTTCAATTTTGTGAAACTTCCAGCTAGGCATACCATTTATTATTTTCCCAGAAACTATACCGTCCACATCAGTTTGTCATCCAGCTATTGGTGTCTCCCGGCAATTATGGTTCATTGCTGTTGATATTATTGCAATGTCCTGTTTGTCGAATATGGACTCAACTCATTCAAGTCACCAAACCAATCATCCAGCTATTGATGTTTATGGTCCTTTGGTATTTTGACCTAAAGTGAAGAGGACTGAGGACTAGGGAACTACACTCCACGAGTGAAGATGTGACCCCCACCCCAACCCCGCGCGCCCCCCCCCCAAAAAAAAAAAATTACGGTTCATTGCTGTTGATATTATTGCAATGTCCTGTTTTTCTAAATTGACTCTAAATTTCCACGTATTCTGTCTGTAAATGTATCTTGCGTGCTCGATCAGTTAGTCGAAAAGATTCTTGGACCAGTACTTGTTTCTGTTCATAAGATTAAAAGGCTCTATCAGTTTTGGCAAATTGTCGAACTATAAACGCAGATCCTTCGGAGGATTGGTTCAAATTTCAAAATGTAAAACGTACTAATATTTTTATATTTCCCATTTTCAACATGTCCAGTATTGGTTCTACCGGTACTTATTTCTGTTCATAAGATTTAAAGTAGTATTTCCCATTTTCAGGCTCTTTATGTACCTAATTTCAGGTCTTTAGAGATTGCTGCTACAAAAACTGTACTTTTCTATTAATAATTTTGATCTATGGATTACGTATTTCCTTTTCTTTGTTTTGGTCGAAAAATGTACAGATTAAGTTTGGCTTGTCAATTCTCTGATACCTAAATTGCTGGTCTCTATTGGATTTATTTAAATTTGGGACCAGCCTGTCAAATAGGCCTTGTTTGTGGGATACCTTATCTAGCTCCTAGTCTTGGATTGTCCAGCAACATTCATATTTCATCTCATCTTATCTTGGAGTTTCTTTTGTGGACGATACAAGTTTTCGAAGGTAAGATTGTCCTCTTTTGTCAATATCATCAGGACTCGGTTTGCTTGGCATCTTACTTTTATTAGTTGCTAATAATGAGTGACCAGATCAAGTTCACTTGCAAACCACTCCCAAGTTACCAGTTGGACAATATTTTAAGGCCGATTTATCATCTTGTTCATATGATCTCATTACTTAATCAGTCTGTTAGGACTCTGAGTTTTCCACCATTTTGATTCTGTTTCTTGTTAAAACTGTAACTGATTAACAACATTGGTTCTGTTCACCTTCGGGCTAGGAACCTATGCAGTACTTCGAAGGAGGAGCAATAAAAGAGAAAGATTGACCTAACTTATATCCTAAATCAGATCAGCAATGAATGTTTTGAAATTAAAATGGAAACTGGTCAAATATATTTTTTACCTTCTATCTGAAGTAGACATATGATTTCTACCATATTTTGTTTTTTTAAGGGCGTACCCATTGATGATGTCAATTGACCCCAATAACCTTTTCTTCTAACCCCATCATTTTTAAGAAAATTAAAATGCAACAATTTCTAAATTTTTCTTCAACAGTAAGCATTGCCGAAAAGAGATATTTTCATATTTTGAGCCTTTTAAGTTGTAGGTGTTGGAAGAATTGCAGAACAAAGAATTACCTTGATTGATGCAGGGTAAGAATTGCTGGATTAATGCATGCAGCAAATTTAGTTGGAGCCGACAAAGTATATATATGGTTTAGAAATAGAGTTCCTGGCAATATGTTTGATGAAATCTCTCAAGGAGAGTGTTTCATTAATGTTTCTTGAATTTCGCTTTTATGTGTTGATGGCTGAGGACAGCCAGTGACGTCCCCACAGTGACGAGTGCTACACGTCTTTGTCAATTTATATACATGTGAAGACTCGGAAGACAAGTCAATTCTTCTGCCTAGAGAACGCATATCCACTTCCATAAAAGGTTCCAGGTATCTGTAAGTAACCCAAGTTTAATTTCAGCATTCTAATTTTGTTTCTTGTTTAAACTATATTGCTCAACCACATTGGTTCTGGCAAATGGCAATGCTTTTTACTCTATGGCTGCTTATGCTTCTGCTACCAATTTATGTGCTTGCACAAACTAATGGTAGCGTAGCAGTCGGTGCTTCTCTCTCTGCAGCAGGTAACTCCTCATGGATTTCTCCATCTGGTGACTTTGCTTTTGGATTTCGGCAACTTGAAAACAATGGACTTTTCTTGCTTTCTATATGGTTTGCCAAGATACCAGACAAAACTATAGTTTGGTACACAAATGGGGGATACGCCTGTACCCAAGGGATCAACTGTGAACTTGACTGCCAACAGTGGACTAGTCCTTACAAGTCCTCAAGGTGAGAAGCTATGGACATCCAATGACACTAACATTATTGCTGGTGTTGTTGCTCATGGGCTCATGAATGATGCCGGTAACTTTGTTCTGGAAAATGCGAAGTCAGCAAAGTTATGGGAGAAGTTCAAGAATCCTAGTGATACAATGTTGCCCGGGCAAATAATGGAAAGAGGAGGGAAACTGTCTTCTCGAAATTCAGAGACTGACTATTCCGGAGGGCGCTTCCAGGTAGATTTTCAACCAGATGGGAATCTTGTGTTCACTGCTAAGAAACCTTTTTATTCAACTGCAACTACCACTGGGACTGTTCCAGGTAGTGAAGGTCTACAACTGGTTTTCAATGAGTCAGGCAATTTCTAGATTCTGCGAGTGAATGGTGCACATTTCACTTTCACAGGGGAGGAACGTTCAGCAAAGGACTACTATCTCCGTACAACTCTCAGCTTTGATGGGGTTTTGGCTCAATATTTCCTCCCAAAGACTTCCATTGGCAATGAAAGCTGGGCTGCTCTTTGGTCAGAGCCGCCTAATATTTGCCAAAAAATTAAGATGAATTCGGGTCCTGGTATTTGTGGTTACAACAGTATCTGCACTCTCAAAGCAGATAAGAGGCCATCCTGTGAATGCCTAACAGGATACTCTTTACTTGATCCAGCAGATGCATACGGGAACTGTTATCCAGATTCCAAACAAGGCTGTGAAGATGAGCTTAGTTATACAAAAGATCTATATGATGTTCAGGTGCGAGCAAATACTGATTGGCTTACCTCCAGTTATGTGCAGTTAAATGCTTCTACTGCTGACACATGCAGTCAATCTTGCTTGGAAGATTGTTCGTGTGCTGTTGCTGTTTACGGCAATGAAACCTGTTGGAAAAAGAAGTTTCCACTCTCATATGGGAGAGAAGACACCACCCTTAATGCAAAGACCTTCATCAAATTCAGGAATGATACTTCAGCTCTACAAGTTCCGGATGATAAGAAGAAGAGCCAGACCACTAGGGTACGTTTGTTGTCAGTTCTTCTGAGCACCTCTGTCTTTGGTAATTTTATATTAGCTGCTGCAGTTATTTTTCTGGGAATTTTTTTCACTTTCCGGAAGAAACATGTAAGGTTTGCGCAAAATGATTTGGACACAAAATTGCGTTTCTTTAGTCAGAAGGAGCTTGAAGAAGCTACAAATGGATTCAATGAAGAACTAGGAAAGGGTGCTTTTGGAGTTGTTTACAAAGGGATAATAAAAATTGGTTCAGATGTCCAAGTCGCAGTTAAGAAGCTCAACAGTGTGATGCAAGACTCTGTGATACAAGAAGGTGAGAGAGGATTCAAGACAGAACTGAAAATTATTGGACAGACACATCACAAGAATCTAGTTCACCTGGTTGGATATTGTGATGAGGGACAAGAGCGATTACTAGTGTATGAATTCTTGAGCAATGGCACATTAGCAAGCTTCCTGTTTGGTGATGAGAAACCCAGTTGGAGGCAACGTATGGAAATTGCTTATGGTGTTGCGAAAGGGCTTCTGTATTTGCATGAAGAGTGTACCACCCAAATCATCCATTGTGATATAAAGCCTCAGAACATACTTCTGGATGATCATTACAATGCTCGGATCTCTGATTTTGGCTTGTCGAAACTTCTGATGATGAATCAGAGCCAGACATATACTGCCATTAGAGGAACTAAAGGGTATGTTGCACCCGAGTGGTTTAGGAACATGGCAATCACTACCAAAGTTGATGTCTATAGCTTTGGTGTTGTGCTGCTGGAGATCATTTGCTGCAGGAGAAGTGTTGATATGGATAATACCAGCGAAGAGAAAGCAATTTTAACCGACTGGGTTTATAATTGTTACCAAGACGGACTTTTAGATGTGGTTCTAAATCACCAAGTCAATGCCTTGGATGACAAGACAGAGCTGGAAAAGACTGTGATGATTGCTCTTTGGTGTATCCAAGAAGACCCATTTCTTCGACCCACGATGAGAAAGGTTGTGCAGATGCTTGAAGGAGTAGTGGAAGTACATGTTCCACCATGTCCATCCCCATATTCATCAAGAACAAGCTGAAACCTGTTTGCATGCCTTCTGTATAGCAGTCAAAGATTCGCAGCCAACTCGAGCTAGCTTGTTGTGTTTGATTATCTTGTTTTTCCTTTTCATGCTTGTGTAATGTGTACTTTCATAAGAGATCATTATGATTTCATTAGGAATAATAAGGTGTGTTTAGAAAACGCATAGCCGCAAGTTTTCATTAGCCTCAGCTCCCTAGAATAAACGAAGGGTTTCATGTTGTGTAAAACAGAGAAATGGCATTAACAAAGTTAGTAACGCATGTCTTTTAAATCTGCTTTTTCTCTGTCCAAGTGTGACATCTTCTTTTGGTTTTCACTGTTTTGCCGTCGCCCCAATCTCCCTCTCTTGGGACCGGGGCGGAGTTTCAATGCAGTTGCAGCACTAGGTTTGAAAAGGTGGAGAATTGAGGTTATGGTACTTTCCTTCCAAATCAAAGAGGGGTCTTTCGACCTAAATCGAAGAGAAATTCGTTATTCAGTTACCACGTAAGTCAATGAGACGTTATTGTAATAAATCGACTCATATCAAATATAGAGAATGCACGGTTTTGACGAGAATCTAAAATTTAATAAGTAATATTAAGTGAACTTAAATCCCATCTTTATATGAGATCTCATGTAACACAATATTCAAGTTATCAGATCATGATGATGATGTGATTTTGTCACAAATCAAATGCGACACAAGGTGAGATATAGACATATAGTTCATTAAAGTGGACCGCACAAGTAATTATTATTATTTTTTGGATGGGAAGAAAATTATCTCGCAATTGAGTCAGAGATAAATTAATTTTTTTTTATTCATTCTCAAAAAAAAAAATTAATCTTTTTATTTAAGAGGATGACATGGTTGCTCTTGGTGTTTGTGGTGATAATTTATCTCGACTCTCGGGATTGATATCGTTATGCGTAGCCTAAGGAAATGGGTGATTAGATTGGTTAGGGGTTAGGCCCGCTTAGCTCATAGAGGTCATTATTGATAACGGACTCGTAACTGTTACACAAAGTGAAAAACTTATAGTCCACCACGGGTTATTCCCATCTTGCTATTACAAAACACTAGGCCCAAAACACACACTCTGTGTGTGGGTTTAATTTTAAAGAATAAAAACAAAATAATCATTGGAGAAAACGTGAGGAGTTTGTTTTTTTTTTTTTCCTCCTTTGCTGAGGAAGTGGGAAGTTATAGAGAGAGATTTCAGGGAAAATAAATTGAAATTTTTTTATGCTATTTTGTTTATTACAATTATGTCCTCTATTTATTAAAAGATATTTTTAGAAAATGTATGGTATAAGGATTTAGTCGTCTTTTCACACTCATTTTCAATGATAAAATGAGCTCTCTTAAATATAGTATAGAACTATAGATAATTTTCATTCTCATAAAAAAAAACTAGCATTTCTCCACACATGCTCTGCATGTGCAAGTATTTTTTATTTTATTTTATTTTTTTTGCAGAAAATAATAAAGAAAACGGTTATTGCAGACATAAGATCATGGGAGAGAAAAGTGGATTGTGGCTTTTTTTTATTTATTTTTTAATATAGTAAATGTCATAATTGTCCTCGTGATTTAATTAATTCTCAAAGTTTTTTAATCTTTTAGGGTCATTTCCGTCAAAATTTTTGATTTTGGCTAACAAATCCTCTTATCTTAATAATAGTATAGATAATAAATAAAAAAATCTTGGAGAGGAATTAACCCTTAAAAAAAAAAACTAAAAAAACCCTTCCGAAAATTGAGTAAAATGATCTTAGGCTAAAGAAACAGGGAAACGTCTTCCATGGCAGAAATACGATAGACGCCGACAAAGGAGAGCTCAGTCTTCTGCTTCCTTTCTTTTGCAACAGTAATAGGTAAGATATCAAACTGATCTGAGTGATCGCTGTGTTCCTCTGCTTCCTCCAATTCTCAAATACTCTGCCACATTTTGCATCTTCTTCTCTTCCTGTTTCGCCATTTCATACGAACACACATGTGCCTTGATATTGATGTTGTAATTCTATTCAAAGATGTCGTCTTTAAGCTGTGTCTTAGATAACCCACTAACCCAGTTCAGTATAATACAGCTGAATCTGTTTTAGAGTATGGCTTTGTTCATTTCCAGAAGAATCGTACGTTCATTTGGTTCTGGTTTAGCATCAGGCCATGTTTCCAAGGTATTTCTAGCATTACATTTCAAGGTTTCTAAGTTTCTTATACTAGTTTATATTGTAATAATCAGATCAATGATGTAGAATGTTATTTATTCATGGGTGCTGCTGATTTATGTTGATGCTTTGTTTTCTTGTATATATGGGAACTTCCAATGTAGGGTGGATCAGTGTTTTGTGCTTGTCGAATGCTTTCGACTTCAGTCTTGACCCATGAGTCGAGTGGAGGTGCATTTTTCTCTGATTCATTGTCCTTAAAGCCTCCCGGGGCTTCGGAGTGCACTACAGGTATGTGGGACAAGGTCAAAACATAACATGTCACAAGTTTCGGTTTATATGTATTGAAAGTTACCTGCAAGTAGTTGTTATAGAATAGATTTCAGAAAGTATGCAATAGAGATGTGAAATTGTTAATTGGTGAACGTGTATCCTAAGATAGGACTTTGTCTTGATCTTGTAATTTCAGTGACAAAATTTCTTGATGAAAAGAAAGGCTCCACAACTTTGGCTAGTGATGTTTTTGATGCACCTATTACGATGGATATTGCTCGTCGGATATTTTTCTTCTTTCGTTGGCTTCATCCAGTTGTGCTGTGGCAGCTAGCAAAAAGGCAACAGGTACCGACTCTTTTCAGTAATGTGCGTTCTGTCATTGAATATTTTCAGTAAGAAGAAAAAGTTACAAACTCCTATGCCCCTTCCTTCCAAAGTATCAAGGTCTCTTGTAGTCATTTTGTTTTCTCTATTGCTGTGTGGGTAGCACTTCGGTAAATGACACTTATAAGAGTACAAAAGAGTACTTAAGAAAAGAGAAAGAACAGACCGACATATATAAGGCTAATTACATATGGGTACTTACTAAACATAACTTTTCTATATCGTATTGTCACATGTCAAATGTTTTGGAATTTGTGTAAAGCCATCGAATTGGAAGGAGAGTGGTCGAGCCAGCCATGGAACATTGAGTGATCCCCAGGTATTGTACTATCATCCTTAAGTACAGCATGTTCATTGGCATGCAACCTGACTCTTTCTTTAGGGTATGTCCTTTTGCATTCATCTTAATGAATCTAATGGATGTTAACAGCTCAGAGGTCTTAAGCCACGAAGTCATACTATTAAGAATGTCGAACGTCTGGGATTAAAGATTGCTCTGACATCTCGAGCTGCACAGGGAAAGGCAAGTCTGTCTGTCTCCTATTATTTCATTTTCTGTCTTACACCTATTAAGGTGTATTCAAACTTCAAGGTCCTTGCTTCATATGCTATGTTTGTATCAAGTTGTATATATGAGATTGATTTATGTTCAGTATGGAACCTAACAAGAGATAACTGTACAAATTACAGCTTCTGGTTTTTGAGGATTTTGGGATCTACAGAAATAAACCCAAGAACATTGTGAACTACGTCAAGCAAAGACGGAAAAAGGAGAAAAAGAAGAAAATTCTGCTGGTGGATGGTGGTCCAATAAGTGAAAAGCTCAAGTTGGCTACTAAAAATTTACATTACGTGACTGTGCTGCCTTCAAGTGTAAGTTGCACATTCTAATCTTAGATAAGTGTTATGTTGTAGCTAGCAAAGTAGCAGACTTTCTGTTTAGTCTGAGATGCTGTTTAGAGACTTGGTTCCAAACTTTTGAGGACCAGTTGGCTTTACCCATACAACCTTTTAAGTCCAAGATGAATGATTCTCATGATCCATATTCTTTTATTATTTATTGCTGTATTATGAATATGAGTTAAGGCAACTTTTTTTTTTTTTTTTTTTTTTTTTCACTTTTTGTTTTTCTGGTTTATCTAGCTATCCATATAACAACCATGACAACCAAAAAATCTGGATGTACGAACAGGCTGTTGGGTTTGGACTCAGTTCTTAACTTCTTATGCATATTTCACACATTTTGCAGGAGTTGGACGTCGACAGCATCCTTTACTATGACACACTGGTGATGTCTCGTGATGCTGTAAATAAAATTGCTGAGCAAATTATGTATACTCCAATCAACCATGGATCCAGCACGACATACTGGTGATGTCCTGTGATGCTGTAAACACAATTGTTGAGAGGATGCTATCTAGGTTGCCTGATCCAGTCCATTAGTTTTAAGTTTTAACTCAGAATGGAATGGCACTTTGATTCTTATAAAGATAAAAGTGCAACACCAAAATTGGAAAGCCATATATGAATCAGATTTACATCTTAAAGTTAAGCTAGAATTTTTGCGGTTCATTATATGCGATGTTCACTGGACTTCCATTGCTTTTTTAAATTCCAGGAAATTTCTTTAACCATTAGAGTATAGATGCTTTTGCTTCATGTTGCATTCTCTTAGTTGGGGGTCGAAGTTTGAATCTAAATGCCCTTTCGGCTTTTAATTTGGATTTCTTTGGTATAGGTTGCATATAGACAGTTTGATGTCTTGCTTTTGTACCTTTCTTATAAATGAATCCATCAGTTATGTCGATCCTAGAGAGCCAAGCAAGTGAGATGGAAACCACTAGAACACCAGCAGAGAAAAGAGGAGGAAGAGGGGCTTTGATGTGGGAAAGGAATGCAGAGATGAAATTGCAATAAAACTAATATTCTGAGAGTACTGTAGTTGTACACCGTACACCATCAAAGTCACAAAAGAGAATTGTGTATCCATAACCTACCTGCACAGAAAACCACTGGAAATTTCTACAGAAATTACTCCACCGAAACAACATTGACTAGCTAAATGTTTCTATGAAAAATTTTAGCCAGGTAAAATTAGTCCAGCTATGATTGAATGATTTGAATCCAGCAACATGGAAATCTTTATCATGACAAGTTTTCCGAGCGCATGTGACTCTCTCTAGTCAAGTCTTAGTTTTTTTACCTCTTAATTACGTTCCTTTTACCGAATGAATGACCATAGTTTCAACAACAACCCACTCATCCAAAAGACTTTGGATTTCAAGAAACCACGCATAATTTGATAATTAGAGCCTTAATTTCAAAGTTCTAGAATCTCCAATTGACCCATATTGTTTGTTTCTTCTTTAAATTGGTTCATGTAAGTGGACAGATTGATATCCAAAATAGACTTGGCAATGGCATTTGTTCTTCCCCATCTGCTCTTCCTCATTCTCTTGTTGCTGTCCTTTTCAGCAATTTCTCAAACTAATGATGGCAAAATTAGTGTGGGAAGTACCCTCACTGCAGGTGCTGAGTCTGCCTTTTGGCTTTCCCCTTCTAATGATTTTGCATTTGGGTTTCGAAAACTTGATGATAACCACTACCTTCTTGCCATATGGTATTACAAGATACCCCAGAAAACCATAGTGTGGTATGCCAATGGAGATAATCCCGGGCCACGACAATCAAGAGTAGAGCTGACCAACAACAGCCTCATTCTGAGACAACCGCAAGGTGATCAAGAGTTGTGGAGAGCAGAGTTCCAAACTGCTACAACAATAGCCTATGGCCTAATGAACGACACAGGCAACTTCATGCTTGTTGATACAAGTTCTAGAACCATTTGGGAGAGCTTCAACCATCCAACTGATACTTTGTTACCTACTCAGGAAATGGAGATAGGAGGGTCGCTTTTTTCTAGACAAAGAGAAACCAATTTCTCAAGGGGGAGATATGAGTTTCGATTGCGTGAAGATGGTAGTGCTGTGCTCAATCCCAAAAATGTGCTCAGCAACATTACTTATAATCCATACTATATCAGCGAAACTCGTGGTCTAGGAAATGGCACAAATTCTGGGTACAAGCTCATCTTTGATCAGTCAGGCTACTTGTACATATTGCTAAGAAACGGAAAAAGGTCTTTTATCACCACACTGCAACTAGCACTATCGCCTGCGAGAAATTATGTCCGAGCAACTCTCGGCTTTGATGGGGTTTTCAGCATAAGTTACTTCCCAAAAAATTTTTCTGCTGCCAATGGAACCTGGAGTGTCATTCAAGCTGAACCAGATAACATTTGCCTCAAAGTTGGACCAAGACCATGTGGTGACAACAGTATTTGCACACTTAAAGAAGGTCAGAGACCAAGTTGTAAATGCCCAAAAGGGTATTCTTTGCTTGATCCGGCGGATGAGTACAGCAGTTGCAAGCCAGATTTCATGCAGGGTTGTGATCAAGATGGTGATTTATACTACTTGAATGAGCTCCCAAATACCGATTGGCCAAAATCTGATTATGATGTGTTGAGGCAATACAATGCTACAGCCTGCCAAAGGTCTTGCTTGGAAGATTGTCGATGCGCTGCAGTAGTTGTTTCAGGCAGTAACTGCTGGAAGAAGCATCTACCACTTTTGCATGGAAGAGAGAACACAGGATATATTCGTAGTGCTTTCGTTAAGTTGAGAAGCATCCCACAAAGCCCAATTCCTCAAGTTCCAAGGGCAAAGAAGCACAAATCTTCGTTCGTTGTGGTATCAATACTATTGGGCAGCTCTGTATTTGTCAACTTCATATTGGTTGGTGCAATGTGTTTGGGTTTCTTCCTCTACTACCAGAAGAAGCTCAAGGCATTTGGTGCAGACAAAACTTGCGTGGATAGTAATTTGCGCTACTTCACATACAAAGAGCTCATGGAAGCCACAGAAGGGTTCAAGGAAGAGCTGGGAAGGGGATCCTGTGGCATTGTTTACAAAGGGAAAACCGCGGCGCAACCTATTGCTGTCAAGATTCTAGACAGAGTGTTAACAGACAAGGAAAAAGAATTTAGAGCTGAAGTTAAAGTCATAGGCCAGACACATCACAAGAATCTCGTTCGACTTATTGGATACTGTGATGAGGGACAATACAGGTTGCTAGTATATGAGTTTTTGAGCAACGGAAGTTTAGCAGGTTTCCTTTTTGGGGATCTCAAACCTAGTTGGAGTCAAAGAAGCCAAATCGCCTTGGGTGTTGCAAGAGGACTCTTTTACTTGCATGAAGAATGTAGCACCAGGATCATTCATTGCGATATAAAGCCCCAAAATATACTCCTCGATGAAAACTACAATGCTCGCATTTCAGACTTTGGATTGGCAAAGCTGCTCCTCAATCAAACCCAAACCAAGACAGGCATCAGAGGAACAAAAGGGTATGTTGCACCTGATTGGTTCAGGCCAGCACCAGTCTCTGTGAAGGTCGATGTGTATAGTTTCGGTGTGTTGCTTCTCGAAATCATTTGTTGCAGGAGAAACGTGTATATGGAACTTGGTGTTGGAGAAAACGGTGTTTTGACTGACTGGGCATACGACTGCTATTGCGCTAGTAGATTAGATGCTCTCATTCAAAACGATATGGAAGCCATGAATGACATGAATAGCGTCGAGAGATTCGTGATGGTTGCCATTTGGTGCGTCCAAGAAGACCCTTCTGTAAGACCCAGTATGAAGAAAGTTATGCTGATGCTTGAAGGTTTAGTTCAAGTTTCAGTTCCCCCATCTCCATGCCCATTTAGCTCCATCAGCAAAAACTAATTTCACCCTATTATACCATCTGTTTTCTCAACTTTACAGATGGGTACATTGTTCTATATTCACACTCTTTTTTTTTTTTACTTAAATAAGAGATTAGGCGATATTACCTCTTCGGAAGTAAACAATGTATCGCATAAATCTCACCCTCTGTATTCACCGGTCATTGTTCAATGTTCACTAAAAGGACATATTAAGCATGCATGTATGTACTTTTGTAGGACATATATTTAACGTCTTCCATGTTACTTCTTAGTCTTTCGAATCATGTATGTGACAACATATATGTGCCATGTTTAGTTATCAGTGAAGACCACATGTGCTTTGTATATATGAGACTCATGATAAATTTTCATACCCATAATTGTTAGAATAATACCAACAGAGTTAGGCAATTTTCATTAAGCCTTACATCACATAATATGATAAAAGTCATAAAACAAATTCATATGCCCAACTTCATAGATAAAAGCAATAGCTATAGAATAACAATTGACACATTTATCTTTAGGTAAATTTTATTTTACCTCCCTAACAATCTTTATACCGTAAATCACGTGTGCCTCTGCAATGAAAAGGAAAAAGGTACGCACACGCCGCAGGCTGTCAAGCGAAATTTTATATTAATATTTTTTTTTTCACTGGGCTATTACACATATATCCCTACTTGAAGGTATTTTGGGCTATATATGGGTTAGGTTGTAGCTTAAGCAGCCTTCGCTATAGATACAGTTAGGCTGCAACTTAAGCAGCCTTTGCTATAGATACGCCCTTGGTCATCCCCCTATTTTCATGGTTCGAGCGACAGAGGCACAATGAAGGTAATAAAAATGCCCTTGAATTTTAACAATGTTAGTGATGAGGGTAACAAAATGCTAACATAATGAAACTTAAGGTATGCAAATGCCAAAATTTGATAGTTGGGTAAAAATGAAAATAATCTCATAGTTTAGAGGTATTTTGTACTTAATCCTACGTAATATTTGTTTTCAATAGTTTTGGTCTATTTTAGATTTACTTTTGGCTCATTTTGACTTTTACTATGTAAAGCGCCCAAGATTCAACATGTCCTATGGCAACCTCCTCTATTTCCTTGGGTTAAAGTTAACACTGACGGTTTGGCAAAAGGTAATCCTAGTCCTGCAGCTTGTGGGGGAGTTTTTTGAGATGCATCTGGGGTATTTTTAGGGAGTTTCTGCAAATCTCTAGTTTGCAATTCATCTTTCTATGCTGAACTTTATGATGTTATTGTGGCTATTGAAGTTGCTTTCACTAGAGGTTGGGTTACTCTGTGGTTGGAAAGCGATTCTATTAGTGTGATAGCGTTTATTTCCTCCAAGTCATTTTCTCCTCCATGGGACTTGAGAGTTAGATGGCAAAATTGTCTGAAGAAAATTCAACAAATGCAATTTCGTAGCACTCATATTTTCAAACAACGGAATGCATGCAGTAGCAGACAAGATGGCAAATTTAGGTGTTTCAAGTGACTCATTTACTTGGTATGCTAGCCCTCCTACGGAGCTTCACAGGTACTTGCAAGCTGATTTTTTGGGACTCCCAAATTATCGTTTTTCATTTTGATAAATGGTTGTTTATATAAAGCTTGCAAGTGGCACGATGAAGGAAGTTTATATATAGGGTTGCCCAAATGATTATGTTGATTTGTTGTAATTGCTCATGCCTTGTGACGAGGCTTTTCCAGGATGTTGTGCTCATGGTTAGCTACATGATCCACTGCATGAAGCTGCAAGGGAAAATTTGGCATATTTTCGGTGCTAGCTTTTTAATTTCGTGGTTGTTTCTTTCTTTTAGAATTGTACATGAGGGGGAAGTTCCCCTTCTCTTCTCTTTCGTTGACATTTTTGTACCTCTTTTGGACTTTGTATTTTTTTCTTTATTATTAATAAATGGAATAGGGGGACAAGCGGTGGGTTCCCAGGGTGGGGCAGAGAAATAAAAATAAAAGTAAAGTCTCAGCAAAATATTTTGGTAAGAGACATGATTATAAGGCTGTCTGTACATATAAAGATATGCCATTTATGCCAATATGAGACATAATTGAAATGTAGCCCGAACAATACCTACACTAGTGAAGTATTTGAAGAGCTTATGAGCTTCTAATAACATATTGGTAATTTTCTCATGTTAACATTTTCGATCGGTAATATATTTTGGTAAAGTTTATATGAATTGTTGCATAAATAAGCATGATGAGAATTGGCTTAAGAGATTGCAGACAAATTTGGTTTAGGGTTAATTACATATAAGTGCATCTTTGAATGTTTTTTTAGCCATAAGGCCACTAGATTAAAAAAGGTGTTATATTTTGGATATTAAAAACCAACATATTTGTATAAATGCCACTAGAGTAAAAAGTCAACAATCATTCTCTCTCTCCTCTCTGGCAAGGTCTCCGGCCAACTCCGGCGGGTCTCCGGTCGACCTCCGGCCAACTCCGGCGAGTCTCCGGTCGACCTCCTGCCGACCTCCGGCGACTACAAAAGCTACTGTCACTAACACCAAAAGCTACTGTCGCCAGCAATAAAAGCTACTATGGTGAGATTTCCGGCAATCTCCGGCGAGGTCACAAAAGCTACTGTCGCCAGCAACAAAAGCTATTATTACCAACTGCTACCAACAAAAACTACTGTCACTAGCAATAAAAGCTACTCTGGTGAGATTTCCGACAACCTCCGGCAAAGTCTCAAAAAGCTACTGTCACCTGCAACAAAAGCTACACTTCTCAAAACCAAAATCTACTATCCCCACTAATAAAAGCTATTGTTACAAATACCAAAAGCTATGGAAATGTAAAAGATACAACCAAAATAAAAATGCTACTACAATCGAGAAAAGAAAACATATTCAATGGTATAAAAAGTATGTAGGGTTCAATAGTGATATAACTATGTGTACATACTAGGGAAGTCTCAACTAAGTTTGGCACTATCGGCTGGGCCCCATCGGTACTCCCATGTACTATGCCATGGGCCGGGTTCACGACCCACCATGGCGGGGCTCATTTGGGATGCCACCCCGGGCACCCAGGGCCCTGGGCAAGGCCAGCACAGCCCAACTATTTACATAACAGGAGGACTGATATGGCATCAGAAGAACAACTAGTGTCCCACATCGAAGATGGGGGAGACTTCCTTCACATGCTCGAGTATAAAGGCATTAGCACAACCACCTTTTACGGGTAATAACTCCTTTGTCCACTATTTACTTACTATACATCTATATTAGCTTCTCACTCAGGCATCGGAGAGGTGTAAACCGTCCGGTACGGTTTACCCCTCTAAGCGTGTGTTCTTGGTACAAGATTTAGGAGGAGACATCGGTACCCCAGACGGTATAGCATTCTGTGTGAGGTACCCGGAGAAAGCCACCAGAAACATTGGCGCGCCAGATAGGGGTCTTATCATGACTGAGCCGGAAGGAACGGCAGGAGAGGGTAGAAGTGTCGCCCGGGCACTGATATTCTCTCCGGGTACTTCATCAGCAGAAGCGCCAGGTGTTGAAGAAATTCATGGTCTCGGATCCTTGGAACCACATGTCCCGGACCAAGTGTCTCCGGTATCGGAATTGGAATCCATGCGGGCGGAGATAGCAGCCTTCAGGGAACAATCCAGGATCGATCGGGAACAACAGAGTACCGATAGGGAAACAAACCGCCTTACGCAACAGAAGATGCAGGATCTGGAAGATGAAAACACAGCGCTGGCCCGAGCACTGGACCGGAGGCACCAGCACAACGAGGCGCTCACCCAGGCCCTGGCTAGGGCATCCCAACCAGCAGCAGGCGTGAGCGCTGCCCAGCGGGTAATCCAAGTACCGGTAGAATTATTCCCGGAAAGCTTGAGGCATCTACCACCACCACCGTTACCACAGCCAGTACCGAATATCCCCCCGGTAACCGACGCAAACACGACATTACTTGTGCAAATGAGCAACTCTTTGCATGCTCTGCAGGCAAGGGTGCAGGCCACAGAAAACAGGGACACCTGGAGGGCCCTGGCCACCTACGAGGACCGCCCGGGTCCTTTCACCCAACAGGTTAGAGGAGCCATTCGAGCGGATATGTCGAAGCCACTGAAGATTGACTACACGGGGGTTGGAGACCCCTACCAGCATCTACAGGCCTTCCGCTCGCAAACAAGCGCCAAGGGATATACGGATGAGGTGTGTTGTAATATGTTCCAGGAAACCTTGTCAGGGGAAGCTTTGAGTTGGTTCTACGAACTGCCGGTCGGTTCTGTAGGGAACTTCAAGGAGTTAGCTGACAAGTTTGTAGCTCGATTCATCTTACGCACCGATGGGATACACACACCAAAGGGCCTGTTAAAGGTCCAGCAGGGAGAGAATGAAACTTTGAAGTCTTTTGTAAATCGGTGGCAGGCGGCTACCGCCAAGTGCCGGGACCTTAATAAGGAACTGGCCGAGCTGGCTTTCAGGAGAGGCTTAAGGCGCGGAGAATTTCTCTATGGGATTAACCATAACCCTCCAGCCAACTACGACGAGCTGATGGCCACTGCCATCAGACACGCCCAGGCCGAATTCGAAACCTACGGGGATACCCCCAGACCAGAGCTAAGGATGCCAACCCCGGCTTCAACTGTCAGGGATGAGCCACGAAAGAGGGAGTGGGCCCATAGTCATGACAGGTCACCCCATACCTCGAGCAAAAGAAGCAAAGAGTCCTCATCCAGGACTAACAGTTATGGGACCACTCACCATCAGCGGGAGCCAGGGGTACAACAAGTCCCGCGAACACCACCACCCCCCCGGTATGAGGTGTTCACAATCCTTAACGCTTCATACGAGACTATTTGGAACGAAAGTAAGGATGAGATACCGGGCCCACCCCCAAGGAAGTTCCCGAAGAGTAAACTTACCCAGCAAGATACCGGAAAATTCTGCACTTATCATGAGGATGCCGGACACAATACCAATCTCTGTGTTGCTTTAAAAAATACTATCGAGTCCCTTATCCAGAGGGGCAAGCTTCAACGGTACCTGCCTGCTAAGGAGATAGGAGCGGTGGACGTGTACGGCCAAATCTTCACGATCCACGGTGGGGGCCCGAAGGAATTACATCCCCAGAGGAAGAGGCGAAATGCTAGTTTCGGTCATCCGGAAGTTTTCAACTTCCACAAGGCCCCGCGGCAAGACGGTGGTACCGGATGGACATCGGTGACATTCCTGCAGGAGGAGGAAGCCGATCTGAAAATGCCCCATGATGATCCCTTCTTAATCACGCTCCAAATGGGCCATTATATAATGTCCCGGGTGCTCGTGGACACCGGGGCGTCAATTAGCGTATTATTTCGCGATGCGTACAAAGCTTTGAACAGAGGCAGAGCCAAGCTGTCGCAGGATAATGAGCCCCTCATTAGCTTTTCAGGGGATATCGTCCAACCACTCGGATCAGATTACCTATCGATCACGGTAGGCGAAAGCCCAAATTGTTCAACCGTCAAAACAGAGTTCATCGTGGTGGACTGCGTCTCATCCTATAATGCTATCCTAGGCCGACCGGCACTTTGGCGTCTGAAAACCTTCATTGCAGGTCACATGCTGATGATGAAAGTGCCAACCCCGGTCGGCATTGCTACGATCCGGGGTGACCAGGCAGCAGCAAGGAAATGCTATTCATTGACCGTATCTCGCGGTAAGGGAAAGTCTGAGATGTTGCCCGTGGCTACTAACCCTCTGACGGACAGGTATGAGGATCCCAGGGATGATACCGATTCAGACGAAGAACGGCCTGGTGCCGTAGAGGACATTGAGGAGGTGGTGCTATCAGAGCAGTTCCCGGACAGGACTGTTAAGATAGGTACTAAAATGTCTCCGGTTATCAGGGAAAAGTTGATCTCGTTCCTCCGCTCAAACTCATCTGCATTCGCCTGGTCATATGAGGACATGCCCGGTATACCAATGGAGGTAGCCACGCACAATCTTAGTATTATCCCTTATTCAGCACCGGTAAGACAAAAGAGGAGGGCCTTCACACACGATAAGTACCGGGCTATCCAGGCTGAGGTAAAGAAGTTGATGGCCATCAATTTTGTCAGGGAAGTCACGTATCCCCGGTGGTTAGCCAACGTGGTCATGGTGCCAAAGAAATCTCAGGGATCATGGCGCATGTGTGTGGACTACACAAACCTCAACCGGGCATGCCCCAAGGATAGCTTCCCGCTCCCGCGAATTGACCAACTAATCGACTCCACTGCTGGGTACCGGTTACTCAGTTTCATGGATGCGTTCAGTGGGTACAACCAAATTCGAATGAACCCGGCAGACGAGGAGCACACTGCCTTCACCACGGACAAGGGTCTCTATTGTTACCAGGTCATGCCTTTCGGATTAAAGAACGCAGGTGCCACTTATCAGCGACTCGTCAACTCTATGTTTGAGGAAGTTATCGATACTATCATGGAAGTTTACGTGGACGATATGCTGGTAAAAAGTTTAACTCCGGAGGACCACGTAACCAACTTGTCAATCGTCTTCACCATCATATTACGCAATGGTATGCGGCTTAACCCGCAGAAGTGCATCTTCGGGGTCGAGGTAGGAAAGTTTCTCGGGTACATCATTAGCCACAGGGGGATCGAGGCCAACCCGGAGAAGGTGCAGGCTATATTAGACATGGTATCCCCAACCTACCGGAACGAGGTCCAATCTCTTACAGGCAAGGTGGCCGCCCTGTCAAGGTTCATCTCCAGGCTGACGGACAAGTGTACTCCTTTCTTCAAACTGCTAAAAACCCAGCACGTTGAGGTAATAGCCTGGACAGCTGAGCACGAGACTGCTTTTATTGGCTTGAAGGCGTACTTATCAGCGGTACCTCTACTTTACAAGCCTGTTCCAGGAGAAATGCTCTACATATATCTGGCGGCATCTTCAACGGCTGTAAGCTCAGCTCTGATTAGGAAGGATTCCGATTGCGAGTACCCGGTGTACTATGCTGGAAAGGGGTACACTGGTGCAGAATCCAGGTACCCGGACATTGAAAAAATTGCACTGGCCCTTCTGGTATCGGCCCGGAAGCTTAGGCATTACTTCCAAGCACATTCAATCACCGTTTTCACTAATCACCCGCTGAGGCAGGTTTTGCAGAAACCGGAGACATCGGGCAGGTTAATTAAATGGGCCATCGAGCTGGGAGAGTTCGAAATCAAGTACCAACCCCGGACAGCTATTAAGGGCCAGGCAGCGGCAGATTTTATTTCTGACGCGATTCCCTCCCATAACCCTTCCCTGGAATCACCTATGGAACCACTAGCCCCGGATCCGCCTCCACCAGGCACTTGGCGATTATATGTTGATGGCGCATCCAACAAGAAAACAAGTGGAGCCGGTATCCTGCTAATTAGCCCGGACGATCAAGTCTACGAGTACGCCCTCAAATTTGCCTTCAAGGCATCCAACAATACCGCAGAGTACGAGGCACTCATAGCAGGTCTGCAGATCGCCCGGGAACTAGGGGTGCAGCACCTTAGTATTTTCAGTGATTCCCAGTTAGTCGTAAACCAGGTCAGCGGTAACTTCGAGGCAAAGGAGCCCCACATGTCCTCTTACCAGGCTCTGGCTCGGGCATTAGTGCAGAGATTTACCTCCTACGTTTTTACCCAAATACCGAGGGCAGAAAACGACAAGGCAGACGCCCTTGCTAAACTTGCATCAACTTCCCCAAGTCCTACCTATGGAGCCACTAAAGTCGAAATACTCGAGAGACCTAGCACTTCTAAAACTGTGTCAGAAATATTCGCTGTGGATCACACAGCTTCGTGGATGGACCCAATTTTGAAATACATGGTCGACGGCCTGGTACCGGATGATAAGGTCGAGGCCAGAAGACTGCAGTTAAGGTCAGCTCGACACGATCATGAATGGCAAGTTATACCGGAGAGGCCACTGCTTCCCCAGTCTGAGGTGTGTAACGCCGGAGGAGGGTCACAAAATAATGAAAGACATACATGCTGGCGTATGCGGTAACCATGCCGGAGCCCGGTCGCTCGCACACAAGACCCTAAGGGCAGGATATTTCTGGCCAACCATGTCGGCCCTAGCCCAAACAATATCCAGTTCTTGCCACAAGTGCCAAATGTATGCAAATATCCCAAGGGCACCGCCCATTGCCCTCTCCATCCTCCTTGCACCGTGGCCGTTCTGTCAGTGGGGTTTGGACTTGATTGGTAAACTTCCCACAGCAGTGGGACAATTCAAATACGCCATCGTCGCTGTGGACTATCAAACAAAGTGGGTTGAAGCAGAACCTCTTGTCGCCATCACCACGGAAAAGGTAAAAAATTTCCTGTGGAAGAACATCTACTGCAGGTTTGGAGTCCCGGACACCATAATCACGGACAATGGTACCCAGTTTGACAATGATGAGTTGAGGGCTTACACAGAGAACCTGGGCACCAGGATTCTATATGCATCCCCGGCCCACCCCCAGACCAACGGTCAGGTCGAGGCTGTCAACAAGATCATCAAGAAGATACTGAAAAAGAGGCTCGACGATGCCAAGGGTCTTTGGGCTGCTAAACTCCCGGAGGTGTTGTGGGCTATCAGGACCACGGCAACGGAGGCCACCGGAGAGACCCCATTCTGCATGGCTTTCGGGACAGAAGCGGTACTCCCTATTGAAACATAGGTCCAGAGTCCCCGGATCGAATACTTCGATGCAGGTACCAACTCGGAAGGCCTACAACTCGATGCCGATTTACTAGAGGAACGAAGGGATGTGGCACACATGCATAACTTGGCTAACAAGAGGAGGATAGCTCGCTACTACGATGCCAAGGTATAATCCCGCACACTGAAGTTGGGGGACTGGGTCATGAAGCAGGTCTACCCAGAGCCCCGGGGACTGGATCCATCCTGGACAGGTCCTTATGAGATCATTGAAGAGGTAGGCCCCGGAACCTTTTTCATCCGGGACATGGACGGAGTCGTATCCCGGCATCCATGGAATACCCAGCGCCTGCGGTACTATTACAAGTAGCTCCCGGAGCATCTTGTCCTAGCTTTTGCTTTTTGACCATACAGCTATGACAAGCTACCCATCGGGTACTCATTCTGTATTTAACCACCATGTGGTATTTGAATGGAAAAATGAATTATTCAGACCATTTCTAGCATTTTTTTACCTACCCCGGACATGCCCGGACATAGCTATTGTCAGTTACTCTATTCCGGTAATAAGTGATGCAAGTAAGTGCTTAAGGTACAAAATCCTAGAAATTTTAATTCCTTTCCAATTC
Organism: Rosa rugosa; assembly: GCF_958449725.1. NCBI lineage: Eukaryota > Viridiplantae > Streptophyta > Magnoliopsida > Rosales > Rosaceae > Rosa > Rosa rugosa. Next base: position 3,385,034 of record NC_084821.1, read on the forward strand.
CCATTCAAATTCAAAAAATTTTAATCCACAAAAGCCTGGACTACCAAGCACAGGAATTACGCCATTGTTCAAGGCAAGGATAACTTCTACTAAAAAAAAAAAAAAAAAAAAACATATACAAAAAAAAGGAATCCAAGTATTACTGCTCCCCACCGGTACTCTGGGATCCACCGGCACCAGACCTGGCCGCAGCATCCTTGTCTTTCTTCTTCTTCTCAAGAAGGCCCCGCCTGAATTTGGCCTCGTCCAAGTACCCGGCCGCCACCCATTCCTTGAACTTCATGATAACAGCTTTGTCTTGGGCAGCAGCCAGCATGGCAATGAGCTCTTGAGAGGCCTTGTACTCCTCTACAGCCTCGTGCTTCTCCGCGGGAAGACGCTCCTCCAGGTAGTCTGCTTTCTCCTTCCAGGATGTGGCAGACTCCGCAGCCTCTTTTTCAGAGTCCCGGGCACTTTTCACCTCTTCCCGGGCCTCAGAGATTTCAGATTCAAGCTCCGCGATCCGCTGCTTGGCCGCGTCCATCTCGGCAACCAGGGGAGTCAAAGACTCAATCTTCTTCTTCAAGGAGTCCCGCTCCTTCTCCAGCCTGGCTTTCTCGCCATGAAGATACTTCACCTGCCCGGAGAGATTGCTAACCTCCTCCTTCAGTTGAGTATCTTCCTCGCTGGCATCCACCGCGTACACATTGAAGAGTGCCTGCAAGCGCACAGATTAAAATGTATATATAGTAATAAAAGGCTACAAGGGTAAAGCAAACTCGTACCCGCATCATGGATTCCTGGGCAATACGGCGATTCTCTTTGTGAGTATTGTCTTTAGCCCGCACCCGGTCGAGATCAATGTCCTTCAGGTCACTAAGCATGGCCCGCACGAACTTCTCATCAGCAACCCCGTACTCACTCAGCAGCTGCTTGATGGGCTTTTTGGGGATTACCGGAAGGACAGGAGAGAACAGGGCAAGCGAAGGCGACGACTCAGGTACCGAGTGATCCTTCTTCTGTCTCTTAGCACCGGATCCCTTAACGTCCCGGCCGGTGTACGTCACCTCATGCTTCTCGCTTCGGTGCCGATGCTTGTGAGATCTCTTCTTTTCACCTGGAAGCAAGGCCTCATCACTCCCAGTGGAGCGGGAGGAAATAGATACGGAGGCCGGTGCTTTTTCCTTTCCGGTATCAGCAATGGTAATGACGTCAGCAACCGACGGCTGCACGACTTGGGTCGCGGGAGCTTCAGGATCAGGTTCCCCATACCCCGCATCTGTAAGCTCCAGTAGGGTCTCTTCAACGGACCGACCCGTAGTTTTCGACCCTAGGTCGACTTCAATATGAAGGGCGTCTTCTCCTTGCCCCATCAGCATATCCATTAGCTGATTATCATCCATTTTGTCCTCCTCTTTTCCTTTCCGGGGTTTCCTCTTCGGTGCTTTCACTACAATCAGTTCGAAGTTAGTCAAGGAAAAAGGACAGGGTGACATGCAAAACAAAAAAAACAAAAAAAACCTTTCAGCCTCACCGGGAAGCCATCCTAGTCCTAGCCTATAAAGTATAGAGTGCCGGATGAATCTATAAGAGCTCCTCTCCTTCTCATTCCAAACGGCATATACCCGGGCTATCCTCTTCCTTTCTACCTCAGACAAACTATAGGCCTGGTCCCCGATGGCTTGGAAGGTACCGGTCAGCTGCCACTTCTTATTTTTGATTTGCCACCGGCCCCCGGCTAGAAATACTTTGTTCCTCCACCTTTTGCTCATCGAGGAAGGCATATCGGTAACTAGTGGTTCGTAGTCCCTAGCAGAAAATGTCACCGTACCCGCACAGGACAGCTTCCTCGAGTACAGGACCCGGTGCACCGCGCGGAATTCATTTTCGGAAGGCCACCCTTGTTGGCACAAGTCCCACATGGCCAACATACTGTATATTTGACGAATAGCATTCGGGGTCAACTGCCCCGGTGACAGGTTCAGCATCCGCAGCAGATACTGTAGGCACCGGGGAAGAGGTAGCGATAATCCTTGGTGGAACTGGTTCTCGTGCAGCGCCACCCACCCCGGGGCAGGATTTGCGGCCATCTCTCCATCCTTGAGAGGCCTAAGCTCCACTGTATCCGGTATTCCCCACTTCAGTCGCATGGCGATGATCTCCTTCATCGTCATACTTCTCCGGGGTTCGTCGCATACGGTCCCGTCCGCAAGTGTATACCTAGGCTTCGGTATGCCCTCGGGAATTGCCACTGTGACTACCGGGGCCTCCGCCGACCCTCCCTCGCTCTCACCCTCGTCGGACTCCTCACTGCTCTCCGAGAACACCCCAGTCGAGGATCCGGTATTCTCTGCTAATTGACTTGCTTGCGCTAAGTACCGATCGATGTCCACTGCAGCTTGCCTGGCAGAGGACTGGTACGACGATCCCGCATCCCCACCCTTGGTTTCTGATTCCATCCTAACTACGATACCGGGGACTTCAAAACTCGATGTATCTGGAATCAGAAGCACAAGGGTTAGCCTAGCCAGATCTAAGACCATGGTGAAGCGCGTATCACTCCCCACTTCAAACAAAAAAAAAACCCAGAAATTCAAGCAAAGTCCATAAACACCCAATCGGCCGTAGCAATCCCTACCCACTTTCACATATTGCTTATTCTGAAAAACCCAGAAACGCAAACAAACAAAAAACCCAGAAAAAACCCAGAAACGCAACACAAAAAAACCCAAGAAAAACAGAAAAAAAAACATGCCAAACGGAAACACACAAGAAAAACCAAAAACCAAACCACATTCTCTTACCTCTTTTCCTGCAGTCGCTAATCCGGCCAAGGCCTTCTCTGTGATCGCACCTCAAGGCTTTCGTCTTCACTCCTCACAGCAACAGAGGCACACAGAGAGAAGGTAAAAAAGCAAACTCGCAAATTCTCAGAATTTTGGAAAAAGTGAGAAGGGAAACAGTCTGTTTCCCTCTTAAATTCAATCTCCAAAGCATCAGGGTCGTTGAAGACGAAAAGACCTCAACCGCAAGATCACTACACGTGTCCCACGTCTTGAAAACCGTCAGTTGAGGGGACGGGCATTTATTGCACTCTGTCTGCCCCACGTGGCTGACATGCACCGCCTACCCCACTGGGTACCACGAGGCTCGCATCCTCTACCCCATCGGGTATCAGAGCCAAGTCCTCTCTACCCCATTGGGTACCGGAGGCTCACATCCTCTACCCCATCGGGTATCAGAGCCAAGTCCTCTCTACCCCATTGGGTACCGGAGGCTCACATCCTCTACCCCATCGGGTATCAGAGCCAAGTCCTCTCTACCCCATGGGGTACCGGAGGCTCAACCCTCACCCTATCGCAGCGTGTAGATTAGCTACCTACAGCGTAACCCGCTCAAGATATCCCTTGAACGGGAACTTGGGGGACTCCCTATAGGCACACTAGTGCCAAACTTCCGAGACAATAATAAGTCCCCACCCAAGAAACATCTTGAACGGGAACTTGGGGGACTTGTACATACTAGGGAAGTCTCAACTAAGTTTGGCACTATCGGCTGGGCCCCATCGGTACTCCCATGTACTATGCCATGGGCCGGGTTCACGACCCACCATGGCGGGGTTCATTTGGGATGCCACCCCGGGCACCCAGGGCCCTGGGCAAGGCCAGCACAGCCCAACTATTTACATAACAGGAGGACTGATATGGCATCAGAAGAACAACTAGTGTCCCACATCGAAGATGGGGGAGACTTCCTTCACATGCTCGAGTATAAAGGCATTAGCACAACCACCTTTTACGGGTAATAACTCCTTTGTCCACTATTTACTTACTATACATCTATATTAGCTTCTCACTCAGGCATCGGAGAGGTGTAAACCGTCCGGTACGGTTTACCCCTCTAAGCGTGTGTTCTTGGTACAAGATTTAGGAGGAGACATCGGTACCCCAGACGGTATAGCATTCTGTGTGAGGTACCCGGAGAAAGCCACCAGAAACACTATGTAAAAAGCAACTTCCATAATTGTCAAAAGCCACTACCATAGTTATGAAAATCTATTACAAGAGTTGTATAAAGCTACTGTCAATGTTGTAATGTTACTGTCATTTTTCAATGGTGACGCTCTAAACCCACAGACATAATTTTGCCACAATCAGCACGAGACTTCATTTCAATATTTCTTGGGCAATGGAGGCTTCAATATCCAAATTCACATGATTTTCAAAATCTACTACTACATATGTAAATGGGAAGAATTCTGCAATAACAAAAATACAACAAAATATTAGTATTTGAAATGAAAACTAAAAACAACAATAAAAAATAAGCAATCTAAAAGGCTACTTTCATACAGAAAGCTACTATAACACACGTACAAATATACTAGATCAGTAATAAAAAAACTATTGACATAGGTATAGAAAGCTACTGTAAAACATGTACGAAGCTACTGGACTGGGCCATTAAAAAAAGCTACTGACATAGGTATATAAAACTACTATAACACTTGTCAAAAGCTACTGGACCCGTAATAGAAAGCTACTAACATAGATCAATGCTGGTCGCACAAAACCAGCTGATTATCCATGGCGATAGTGTAATACAAATCTCAAACAAGAAATGCTAGAGATATGAAATCACAACAAAAAGAAAATTGAATTTCATTAAAAATCATGTTTTTCCAATTGATAAGTTATTGACAAAAGACCATTTGAAATCAATCAAAATGAAAATAAAAAAACTACTGACATCAGATTGAAAATATACTAACATAGAGATAGAAAGCTACTGTTACTGTATTGAAAAACTACTATAACAGTCATAGAGACTTATAACTTGAAATCAATCAAAATAAAAACAAACAAAAAAAGGTACTGACATCAGATTGAAAAGATACTAACATAAGGGATAAAAATCTACTATCACTGTGTTGAAAAACCACTATAACAATTACAGAGAACTACTGACCTGAAATCAATCAAAACAAAAACAGAAAAGCTACTAGCATCAACTTAAAAAATATACTACTATAGCCATAGTATGCAATTTGACAAAGGAAAAATCATCAAAACTAAACACAAATTGCAATCTCAGTCCATTGAAATATGCATGCAACTAAAAATTTGAGTGAAGAATATCATCGAACAATTGGTAGGCATGGCATTACCTTCTGCAATTCGTCGAAGCACTCCTCAAGCCAGCTCAATCATTTCTCTTCCAACTGAATCTCCAAAACCAAAGCATACTTACATTAACAATTATTATTCAATTCAACAATTATTCAAATCAGGCCATTCACATCATAAGCTTCCAAGTACAAAACAACAAAATAGCACACAATACTACAAATAAGATGGCAAAGCACTACAGTAAACGAGACTAAAGAAAATTAAAGTTGCAAGTATCCGTATCTGAGTCCAAAACGCTCCTCACAAGAAATTTGAACGAAAGAAACAATGAATCTGAATACCTACCTGCAATATCTGCCATAATTCCTTCACCGTCGTGGTAATCGTTAACCTGACGCGGCGAGTCACTATCTAAGATCGGCTCCGCTCGAGATATTGGAGATTTCACGGTTGACGGCAAACCACTGCAGGGATTCGACAGCTTCTCTTCTTTAAACTCGACCTCACCTCACTCTCCGATCCAACTGAAGTCTAATTGACTAGCACGAGGTCGAGTTCACAGAGAAACCAGAGAGAATCAGAGAGATCTGAGTTCGCCTTCAGTGAGGTAGCTCCGATCGGAGCTTCTTCATCATCGTCTTCTTTAGGCATGGAGGGGCCTTTTCAAGGTTTTGCATCGCTTAGATCGATCGGAACCTGATTTGATGAAGGTCGTAGTTCTTGGCCGCTGCTGCCGGAAGCTAGAGAAACAAAAGCGACGAGTGGTTCGTCGGAGGACGATAAGAAAGAGAGAAGGGCTTTCCCCAAGAGAGAAAGAGAGAGAGTGATTAATCTGATATCAAGTAGTTTTCTTAAGTAAAAGGGCAAAATCGTCAATGAAGGAGAAATTTGAGAATACAAGTGGCTTTATATATACAAAAAAAATTAAGTGGCCTTATGACTAATTAAAGTTTTAAAATGACACTTGTGTGTAATTTTTTATTTGATTTATCCTAAAGTCTTGAGAAAATGGGAAAGCTGTCGGGAGGTCATAATGACCAGGATGATTTGCACCATGGCTAGAGGATATAGAGATGTCAATGGGTTTTCACCCGACCAAATTCCTCTGGTTTCAGTGGTAACATGATGTACGCAAAGAAGTACATATGACCAGATTTCTGGATTTGGATGGGACCCAATGCCTAAGATAGTCATTTTTACAACTCCTAACTTGTTGCATTAATCGTCAAATAGCTGAGATTTTTAACATTCTAATATTGAGATTCAACAGTTTATCACAATCTCAACTCTACGGATCCTTAAAATAGACTAAATGTGCTGAATCTGATTAACCAAAAAAAATTACCAAAATTTAATATTAGTAATAAAACGAGTAGCTGATGAAAAATTGTAACAATAGGTATTGTGTTAGTTTTTTAGGTAAAAGAAACGGGAAGTCACATATTGTATATTTTCTTGTTAATCAAGTATTTGACCATTTTGTTATGTTTTTTCATTAATCAAGCAATTGAACTTTTGACTATTAAGGCCCCGTTTGGATGGCAAGAAAATATGGTATAGAATGAGAATTTATTTCATTTTCCATTCAGTTGTGTCGTTTGGTTGTAATTAGAGATTGGAAAGGAAATAAAAAAATGAGATATGACTGGAAATTGACTCCCTCATAAAGCCTGAATAGAATTACTTAGTCAGGGGTGGTATTTTATTTTCATTTCCCACTGTCAAAGACAAAATTATATTAATTATCCCTCTAAAAAATTTATATAAGTTGATGTCATATCTGTATTTTAATTAGTAAAATGGCGTTATTGAAAATTATAATTTTATATTTCATTCTTATGACTTACCAAACACTACAATAGGAAGGGTGGATCATACTCCAGATTGCATTCTGGATGTATTACAATTTGATTGTAATCAACTCAATTGAGTTCATTCTATAAAAGTTCTTTCTTTGATTAAAAAAAAACACTACAATAGGAATGGAAAATTAATTCCAAAATTTAATTTCCAGTAATGTTCCAAACACCCACATGGAAATACCAAAACATATTTCATTCCATATCGGTCTAGAAAGGAAAATAAATCATTTTCCTATTTTGACATTCCTGCTAACCAAACGAGATAATCTGGTAAGAGTCAAATCAAAGCCAAAGTATAAGAAGAAGAACATGTACATTACTGGCTAAATTAAGAGAATTGACATGGAGTTAATCAACACAAAAGTTAGATATACTTTAGGAACATATCATGGAGTCAGTTACAATAAGCTCCACAACCCAAGCTCCTACTTTCTTGCATCACCAACACATTCACCATTCCACCACAAAAATTTGAAGAAGCGAGCATGTCACCAATCACTCCCAACTCTAGATTGTGCAATAAGTCTGCCATTTCTTCATCCCTCAACAACACATCCAAATGTCGCCGCCCCACCATCACTAGGTCGTACTCACCCTGCAAATTTTTAATAGCCTTCACATGCTCGTAACGGCCAAATTTCTGACTTTGGGCCGGCGGCGGCGCCACCACTGTGGCAGTATTTTCCGGCAGGTTCAGGCCACCTCTGGGGCATTTTCTGCTACTCATTATGATATACTCGTCGTTACGAGCATTTCGATATATAGATTATAATTTTTGGAGATCGAATGAGTATGTTATGATTTTTACGGTTTCGAACTGTTCGATTATTCGATCCGGGTGGATTTGATTGTCCGATAGACTTGTGGTTTTGATATTTCGATCGTAGAAGGATTCCGGAGACATTGGATGGTCTCGGATGAAGTTCCGCCTCGATTAGCGTTACTTTTGGGGATTTTAGTTCAAAACGGGGGTTTCGAACTTTAATAACTTTGTGATTCGTGCACTGAATCGAGACCGTATGTGTTTAGGTACTTGACAGACTTGTGTTGAGTGGATTGCGGCGATTTGTGCTTGTCTTGGTTAGCGTGTGAAGACGCAGCGGGATTCAGAGGTGAGTAAATCTCATGATATTCGTTATGAGCATAATTACCATATTGTCTTGGAGTTATTAGGTTAACTATGACTATAGTTTGTATTAGTGGCATTCCTGAGTGGATGACTACGTGTGTGTGTGTGTATATATATATATATATATATATATATATATATATACAGGCCCCGTTCCAAAGCGGACAGCCGCACTTTGCTAAAGTGCGGACGGAGACACAGCAGCGGCGTTCCAGGCGGCGACGGCGGCTCGGGGCTTGGCGGACGGAGGCCGGAGGCATCCCGGACGGTTCTGGGCAGCGTTCGAGGTTGGAGGAGGTCAGAGTTGTAGGTTTCTGGGCAGCGACCTCACCTGTAACTGCAGGTTTCTGGGAAGCGCTACAACCACGTCGCCGGCGACTCCACCGACTGCAGACAGGTCCGTCCGACCCCTGGAGTCCGTTCGGCAAGCCCCGCCGCTCTGTCGCGCCCCGAGCCGAGCTGCAGCATCGACGTTCGTACTTTAACAACAGTGCGGACGTCCTCTTTGGAACCGCTCCGTATATATATATATATATTTACGTGAAATATATATGTATTGGTGGCTTCGTTGTGATGTGAACAATAATTGAAATGAGTTCATTATTGATCGAGAATGGTGAAATTGTGTATTGAGTTGTGATTGTAGAATTTCATGTGTTGAGATACCATGGGTCTAGTATGACTGTCTTATTTGAGATTTAAGATATGGTAGCTTGTGTAGGAATATTTGTGTAATGAATCAATGACATCAGTGTGATGAATCTTTGTGATGATTGTCATGTATAGCTTGTGTAGGAATATCTGTGTAATGAATCGGTGAAATCTAGGTGATGATCAGTTGGATGATTGTTATCTGTGTGATGACCGGCAAAATCTGTGTGATGATCAGTACGATGATGGCTATCTGTGTGATGACCGACGAAATCTGTATGATGATCAGTACGATGATGGCAATCTGTGTGATGACCGGTGAAATCTGTGTGATGACTACTCTGTAGCAGAGTGGAATTGTTATTAAGTTAACAACGATCGAGAGGACTGTTGTGATAGTCGGAGGTACCTACGGATGTCAGAGTGTGGGGTTATGATGATTACTATGACTTGAATTGCTTGTCTTAATGTGACCTCCTGAACTAAAACTATACGCAGGGGTTACTATGAATTGTTTCGCTTGTTTTGAATTGCGATTGTCTTGTTTTCTTCTTGATTTTATTGATTTATGGTTTGATTAATCTTAAGGGTCATAGTGGTGACGATTGTGCTCTGTGGTGAGGATAGGAAGGTGATTAATTGTTTTCACCTTTGATGTCATGTTGATGACAAAGGCTTCCGGTGGGAATGAAATGAGTGTGATCTTTGTGACTTGCCGTTGTGCGTCAAAAGATTTCCAAACATTACTTGAGGAGGTTTTGTTTGACTGGAATTTGTGTAATTGGATGCTAGGTTGAGAATCTGAGCATGTGGTTTTAGTCACGAGTTGACCTACGTAAGCATGTTATGGAAAGTTATGAAACAGATGGTTGTAGTTGTGAGTTATGTGCTTATCGTTGTTTAGGTTGAGGTGACTTACGAATGTGTTTCTGCTTTGTGGTTTTGAGTTTACTCATACAAGCTTTCATAAGCTTACCGGGTTTGTTGTGTGGCAACCCGGTGCACTATTTGATGGTGTAGGGGTTGATCATGCAGGTCAAGAAAATCGTGGCTAAAGCTGAGACCTTGTAGCAGCTGATCGGGTAGGAAGCTAATTTTGTGGCTTTACTGTTGTTAAGACTTCCGCTGTGTAGTAAGCTCTGAGGAGCGGTTTCTTATTATATTGTTAACGCAATTTAATTTGCAAACTCTGTGTAATGTAATATGTGACTCTAAAGAACGAGTATGTATTCACATTGTGGGTTCGGGACATAGCTTGTTGCCTTTGTTTAAAGGAAAATTTTCTTAGTTGTTTTGTTTGATGTCCGAACCATCACGCCCGGAGTTCTTGTGTTTGATTGATTTTGTTCTCTTAATTGTGATTGAAATTCGGAGGGTGACAGCGATGGCGAGGAAATTGACAGCCTTGGAGAGCCAAGACAAGCTGATCGACAGCGGATAAAGCGTTTTTAAACGGCGCGGAGGAGAGAGAGAGGTTATTAATTAGGATGAGGGTGAAACTGACTTTTCGCACTTAAATCGGTGAGTGGGAATTATAATATCTTGCTGGGATAAATGTGATAATTTTAGCTGAATTTTGTGTTTTGGGTCAAAAACCCTATAAAGATATGCCAATATGAGACATAATTGAAATGTAGCCTAAAGGAATACCCAGACTAGTGAAGTACATTTGAAGATTTCAAAGTAAGCTGAGCTTCTAATAACATATTGGTAATTTTCTCACGTTAACATTTTCGATCGGTAATATATTTTGGTAAAGTTTATATTAATTGTTGCATAAATAAGTATGATGAGAATTGGAGAAGCATACCAAGAGATTGCAGACAAATTTGGTTTATCCTAAAGTCTTTAGAAAATAGGAAAGCTGTCGGGAGGTCATAATTAATGACCAGGATGATTTGCACCATGGCTAGAGGATATGGAGATATCAATGGGTTTTCACCCTACCAAATTCCTCCGGTTATTTGACCCAAAAAAAAAAAAAAATTCCTCCGGTTTCAAACTTTCAATGGTAAGGTCATCACCAGTAATAGAGGCTATAGGGCCAATTCTCACTATTAGGCCCTAATTTCATCTGCAACAATGGCCCACAAGAGGGCTAAAGGGCTAATAAGAAGACCAAAGGGCTTGAAGAATAGCCAAATGTAGCCATTTTGGTAGCCCAGATCCAAATTGCTCGGACAACTACATAGAGAGAAAAACACAAGTTTATGAGAATATGGCTAATGAAAAAATGGATGACATAATGAAATTGGTTGGTAATTAACCAAGGTGGTGGACATGTGGCAAGCTGCCACCGGTTGACTAAAAATTCAACAATTTTTGAAACAGCCAGTTTAGCTAATCAATGGTGTATAATTATCATCAATAATTATCTAGGTTTTAGGTTGTTAGGATTTCATGGCTGTTAAAAAGTAATGGCCAGCTGATGTTTTTGTTTTTTTTCCCTACAATGGTAAAATTTAAAAAATCTCATTTTCCTCCATAAACATCTACATCAATTTTCTATAGGTTCACACTTTCTATTTTCCGCCTATAATTCACCTCAACAAACTTATTCATAATCTCTTCTTAGTGGGAAAAAAAAAATTGTCCATCAAAGGAGTTAATTAGACAAGGAAGATATATTATTGCACTAAGAAGATCATAAATTTGAAAAAAAAATTAATAAAATATTGAAAATGGCTAAAATTTAGCCATGCATTACTGGAGACCATTTATAGCCCTCCGTTACTAACATTGGAAGGGAGTGGTGTTATTAATGCCTAAGATAATCATTATTACAACTCCTAATATTGAGATTCAACGGTTTCACAATCTCAACTCTATGGATCCTTGAAATAGACTAAATGTGCTGAAGTCTGATTAACCGAAAAAAATTACCAAAATTTAATATTAGTAATAAAGCGAGTAGCTGATGAAATATTGCAACAATAGGCAATGAGAAATTTTTCTATCCTACGGTAGTTCCTCGTAAGACTGCCACATGGTATGCCTCTCCAATTAAAACTCCCCACGTGGATTTTTTTTTCCAACTCATATCAGGCTAAATTATCTCTGCATTTAACCAACAGTAAACCAAACCAACGTGAAAAAAAAAAAAAAAAAAAAAAGTTATGCCTTCCGTTAGCTACTGCCGTTAAAGAAACCCTAAGGAATAAAATTCTAATACTTTTTTACAGGGGAGAAGTCTTCTCGTCATAGTCTAATAATATATACCGTTGTAAGGTAATACACACAAGTAAAACAAGTTTTTTTTTTTTTGGGTGTATATCATTGTACGATAATTTATACTTGTTTCAAAAATGATTTTGTGCAGCTGCTCTCTGGTTTCAATAATATGGACATGCTACGATACTTCAGGCGAGAAGACTTTTTTTTTTTAAAAGAATACAGGGGAGAAATATGCTACTGATGGAGAAAATAGCTGATAACAGTAGTTTGGGAGTTAGCTTGGATTTTGCTGATGTTACGTTATACTCTTGAAGACTTTAGCATGTATTTGTTTGGGATTCTGGTATTTTCTTTTATTGGAGTGTAATGCTTATTTGGAATGAGTTTGGTTATGCTTAGTAGAATCATATTTCTACCTTTTTGTTTCACATCTGATCTCTATGATTTTCTATGATCTCTGTTTCTCTGTCTCTGACTTTTTTTTTTCTTTCTGATAAGTCTTTCTATGTCTCTGTCTTTGTGTCTCTGATGATTGATTATTGCTAATCTATTTCATTGGTTACCTGGAAAAGAACATATACAAGTACTCACTGTGCATCCCAACATTTTCTTCAACATCTGATTATCTTGCACCAAAGAATGGAAACCCACAGACCTTATAAACCTCTTTAAACCCACAGAATGGCATGTAACTTTCTCACTTGCTAGCAGGACCTGGTCATGGTTTGAATACAAATATATATATAAAATCAGCGTGATGATGACGATGAACCCTTCTTAATATAATAAAACCAGATGGTATTGAATATATGGTAGTAGATCTGGAACCCTTCTTAATCTGAAGAGAGCTAGCAAAGGTTGAATGTTCCAACAATAACTCTAACACCAATAACTCAATTCAAACTAGCTGCACCTGTAACACCAATAACTCAATTCAAAAATGAAGTAGACATTCATCTTCAGTCTTTACACTATATCTTGACAGCGAAATAACATAACCACAGCATACTTGGGGTATGGTGCTAGCCATTTATCTGGCTTCTTGAACTCAATGTTTGTTGGACTGCAGGCTAATGCTTCTTCTAGACTCTCAGCTTCAAAACTTTCTGACAACACTCAGTCCAATCTCAGCTTCATAAACCTGCACATAATACAACATGAACAGATTCAGAGAGATGATTGTGGTTCATAAGGAGCCATAGCAGTTATTCCTTACAAGGATCACAACTTCCATATTTCTACTTATACCATCAATCTTTTAGCATTCAAAACAGTGAAACATGCACTTAAAATCGTTTAGAATGTGATATCTCCAAAACCACGGTGTTAGCTTGATATATAATGTCATCCACTCCCTAACAGCTTAACTTTCCTGTATTACGGTTGTCTAACAAGGTATTGGCGATAACAAAAGAAGACATTACCCCATCTGTAACATATTAAGCATTCACACCAAAGTTTGTCCAACAATAGGTTATATGACAGTGAACAAGTCTAGCTTAGCATCAACTTCTCATACATAAAAGTGGACAATAATGTTGATTCTGCTATCTAGATCTTAGCCAATAGCAATATCAATTTCTTAAACATAACAGCATTGGACAATGACACTAGCACGTACAATTGAATCACAAATAAAACATGTAGCTTGCAAAATTGATATGACTGAAAACGCAAATCGGAAAGAAGTAAGTAATTGCAAGCGATAGTGAAGTAGAGAAATCACGTAGGCGAAGATCGAGGCAGGCCGATTCCGAAATCGGGACGAAGATCGAGGACGATGACGCCCATAGGCCCTCCCAGCGTCGACGAGGTCTCTGCAAGATTCTCAGCTCTGCGGGAGTAGGTTTTGCAATTGGGGATGAAGATGAAGATGACGAGAGGATGAATTTCTCGTTCAGTTAACGGCAACAACAGTAAACGGGAGGTTGAAGAGTTTTTTGTTTTTTTTTTTCACGTTGGTTTGGTTTACTATTGGTTAAATGCAGGGATAATTTAGCCTGATATGAGTTGGAAAAAAAAATCCACGTGGGGAGTTTTAATTGGAGAGGCATACCATGTGGCAGTCTTACGAGGAACTACCGTAGGATAGAAAAATTTCTCATAGGCAATGTGTTAGATTTTTAGGTAAAAGAAACAGGAAATACTTAACACATTATAGAATTTCCCTAAATATTATATGTGACCTTTTCTTGTTAATCAAGTATTTGACCTTTTTGTTCTGTTTTTTCATTAATCAGGCAATTGATCTTTTGACTATTACAGTAATCTGGTAAGAGTCAAATCAAAGCCAAAGTATAAGAAGAAGAACATGTTCATTACTGGCTAAATTAAGAGAATTGAATGGAGTTAATCAACACAAAAGTTAGATATACTTTAGGAACATATCATGGAGTCAGTTACAATAAGCTCCACAACTCAAGCTCCTACTTTCTTGCATCACCAACACATTCACCATTCCACCACAAAAATCTGAAGAAGCGAGCATGTTACCAATCACTCCCGGCCAGCTCTGGATTGTGCACTGAGTCTGCCATTTCTTCATCCCTCAACGACACATCCAAATGTCGCCGCCCCACCATCACTAGGTCGTACTCACCCTGCAAATTTTTAATAGCCTTCACAGCCTCAACACCATTATCCACCTCAATATCACGCCAATTCAACCTATCATTCCCGGTGTTTCTTAGCTTAAACTCATCCAACAATGACTCGTCTAGCTTAAACTCTCTCTCCTCTTCCTCAGAACTGTCTATCTTCTTGATCCGCACGAGAATCCTGAACACTGTGATGCCCACGTCAGGGTTGTCTGCCATGCGTGATGCATATGCTAATGTCTCACGGTCATCGATCTGGTCCACCAATGAAAAATACGGCCACAATGTAAGAGAAGTTGGAGACACTTGGCCGACAAGGCAAGCCTTTGTCAACTAGTATTCCAATTGTACACTGAGAAAATTGTTGTAAATTAAGGTTCAATTGGCGTATGGGGCTAGTGGGAGCAGTGCCAACAATAGACTGGTGGTGGTTATCAGGGAATGAGATGATAATCAGAGGAGCGAGCTTTTCCCGAGCTAGACGAAAAATGGTCTCGGGCATGGATTTATAAGGAGCCACCATAGTATATGGATGAATTATCACTGGTCCTCTTGAGTTTTCTGAGTAATTCTCGAAGGCCCGCATCATTTGATGTGTAGGTGAATCCAACCGCCTAAATTTCTTTTTCTTCTCGTAAGGTGTCAATTGTGGTGCAGAACTGCCAATTAAATCAACTACGTGGACAATGTACATGCATATGGGGCTTTGCTTCTGTTGGATTTGAAGCTTCTAAGAAGGTGATGATGCTGCGGGCACTTTCTTCATTGTGAACACAACAAAGAATCTGAAAAGTTCCGGAGTTATTTCGTTGTGATTGGATGTTTCTGACCTGTGAATCTTTAGTTGATCTTCGGAGTTGTTTTTGAGGAGTGTATGAGAATTGTACAATTGGTGTTACAATCATTGTGATCACTAGTGCAGACAAGATCAGCTGAGTGAAAAATTGTTCATCTATAAACTGCAGACAATTGATTGATATTAGGAACCCAAATTAATTTAGGAGAAACTGATGGGCACTCAAAAAGTCAATATGCACTCTTCCACACTCGTTTTATGAGTATTTTGGAGAAACTAAACATGAGCATTAGAGAGCACGTACAATGACTCTGAAAATACTAGATGGAACAAGTGTTGATGAATTACTTTACTTCTATGAATTTATCCAAAGAAAATACAAATCACAACACGAGATTTGCTAACGCAGTGTAAACCTCTCCACTGAGGAAACTTCACTGCGTGGCTTTTAACGTAGCCAACACGAATAATCAATCCAATATGAATCAAAGGAGTTTACAATATACAAGTAGTGTTGTTCATAACAATCACTTTCACTTAGCAACAAATGCTAACTTGATTTATAATTGTTCTAACTCCTAACTAAATCAATAGACCTTTCTAGACAATCTATCTTCAATCCTTCCTTGCACTCGATCGAATCACTGATCTTGAGAATGATTTAAGAGCATGATTGATTATGCAAGTGAACACATGAAACACATAATGAGAGTTTTCAGAAAACAATTGAAACACGAATACTAGTGATTCAAAGGACACAATTTTTGCAGCGAAAAATCTCTATCTCGAAAATAGTTTCAAAACCTTTTTATAGGGAAGCTAGCAAGACTCCCCCTCAATCAAATCTTATCTTAATTACAAAATAAGATAAATATGGAAAGGTTTTTAAAACTGTTTTGAACAAGTAATCGGATATGCATACACAAGGAGATTTTGAGATCAATAAAAATCAATGCATATCAATTTAGAATCATGCAAATGTGATATGAATTAAAGACACCTCTATCTCAAGATCAGTGAAATAAGGTCCTTGAATCTCTCTTCAAGATATGATTCTGCGATCTTCTATTCCTTGCTTTAAGTCATCGAGCAATTAGGAGAGATAGCCTCCTTATTCTTTGCATGTCTGTTTTCCTTGAGATCTTGGGAAAGTCATGTGTTGAAGGGAGTAGTCCAAGTACTTACAGACTCTGTAAGATGGAATAATGCAAATCCCTTACCATAGTGGTGCAAGTATATATAGAAATGAAAGGGAGGAAAAAGAGAGAGAAAAAAGTCTATATCCATTACCTTCATGGTCATCCATTTATGATAAATCATAAGCTCTATTATACCCTTCATACTCATGATCATGGTGAGGATGAGACTATTTTTCAAGCTAATTTTGCAGCACAAGCCAGCCACTGAAACTCCCACTATCTTTGTAACAAATAACACAAGAATAATAATCTGAAGTTTGGAAAACTTAGTCCAATCGTCAATCAAAAACACATTTACGCTGTTGCCAATAAGAAAAAAGAACACTGGCAGAAGAAGTTCTAAGACCAAGAAATCGGTCTTGGCTGTTAATGTTGCACCAAGTGGTGGTCCATCTGGTATGATTAAACCTAGAAGAAAAGGAGCCAATTGATATACTTGGCCTAGGGCGTCGGTGATAAAGGCCATGACTAGAACCCCAAGAAGTATCGGAACTATATAGATTTCCTTTACTTCTTCTCCTTCAGGTGTTTTCTTCACAATCAACAGCATAAGTGGGCGTATGATATAGATTGTGAAGAGTAGCAACCCCAACGTGGAAAGCAATACTGGATATCCTTTGGTTGAAACAATCACATTAAGTATAATGAGGAACCATAATGCGGCATCATTAAGCATTGCAGAGGACATGGCTAGTTGGCCCAACTCTGAAGTCATAAGATTAAGTTCATACAATGCCTCAGTTATGACTTATGACTGGAAAAAAAACTCATAGACCAAGCTAATATATTCAACAATAGTGTGAGAAAGTTGGTGCAGTGAAGCTGCCATGAACTCGGGTTATAGGGTAAATGAGGATGACAGAAGGAAAAAGAAACGATGCACCAATCTTCCATGAACATTTTGCTGTCGTCTTGATCAGGTGTGGATCAAACTTTACTGAAATTAGGAATATGGAGTATATTGCGCCAATCACAGATATTATTTTGAACACTGGAATTTGTTCATCATCTATTCCGTACGTATAGGTTGTTTCTGAATACCTTGTTACGCCCAATCACAGATGGCCCTAAGATAATGCCACCCTAAAGAAAGAACATAAAGCAAAAGATTAAGGGTTTTCATTTGTTCAAACATAAAATGAGACATGCATGACACCCAAAAAGAAATTTCAAAATTATAATAGGTATATTTGTATGTGGTTTTTTGAGAATTGTCATTGACACTAAGAGGAAAGGCAAATGTATGATTCTACATTTTAACGCTCCCTCACATTCAATATTATATGACACATGAATCTCTCTACAAGAAATATAGGCCAGTATTTAACCCTACACCAATAGCATTCAAAGAGACGCATATTCTCATACACCAGATAAGGATTAGCCAGCAATATGAGCTCTCCCTCAACCCTAGGCTAGACACACAATACTGCCCCTCCTCTAGAAGCCCAAAAAGAAACGAGTGTACCGCATCCACTCCTATGATACACCTACATTGATGTCATATTGGAAGTAGAATAATGATACGTGCACTACCTTAATTCCTAAATCTCATCAAACCCATCTAATGTGCTATAATAGTATTAATCTAGCATTCGTTCATGATAAAAATTAGGAGACACATACCAGGATATTGCAGACCACTTTAGTTTGCCCCAGAGGCTTTAAAAAATAATAAAGCAGTCGGGAGGTAAGAACGACTAGGATGATTTGGGCCATTAGACGAGAAAATGGAGAATCCAAGGGATTTTGACCAAACCAAATGCCTTTGGTTTTGGAGGAATAACACAGGTATGAGCTTTCCCCCATTTCTATTCATTGGAGATTCATAGATATATCATATGTAGCCTCATGATCATTCCATGAACCCTCAAAAAGAATAAAAGCGCTAAATTTTCTTTTTGATTTAGTTAATTCCAATACGATGGTATCAATAAGACCAAACCAAGTTGGAAGCTCTAGGATGGGGATGCATGAGATTATAAGGTGAAAAGTGGTTCCTCTAGGGTGTCTCCTATTAGGTACTTTGAAACTAAAATTTGTACGAGAAAGATGCTAAATGTGAATGTTTCGTTTATTATTGAAATGGTTGATGTTTCAATTTTGGTATGAGTGGAATTGAACACTAGCTTGAGAAGTTGGTTAAGTTGTCCATTGGCGAAACAAACTCGTCACCCTTTACTCCGTCAGTTTTTCCATTATGTTAACACTCAATTCAATACAAAAGTTCAACAACTTCGTTCTGATAATGGGGCTGAATTTCTTTCGTTACAAAAATTTTTTCTTGAAGAAGGTGTTCTTTTTCAACACTCTTGTGTATATACACCTCAGCAAAATGGTGTTGTCGAGCGAAAACATAGACATATCCTTGAAACTGCTCGAGCTCTTCGCTTCCAATCTCATCTACCCATTAATTTCTGGGGAGAATGTGTTCTTACCGCTGTATATGTCATTAATCGCCTTCCCACTTTATTACTTCACAAGAAAACACCCTTTGAGATTCTTTACAATAAACTTCCTGATTATTCTCGTATGCGAGTTTTTGGTTGTTTTGCTTTTGCAACCGTCGTCAATCCATCTTCAAAATTTTCTCCTCGTGCTACCAAGTGTATTTTTCTTGGTTATCCTATGGGACAAAAGGCTTACAAACTTTACGATATTGAGACCAAGAAAATTTTCACTAATCGGGATGTGATTTTTCTTGAGGATACCTTTTATCATTCACCACAGGTCAACCCAAATGTCCAAAAACCACCGGCCCAGCCCATTCCTCTTCCTATCGTATCTGATCCTTTTCCCAATCCTTCTTGACTTGATACACATTTACGCAAGCGTACGTATCGTTGTCAAGATAGGGAAGTATTGTACCCAAGATTATCGTACCACGGGGATTAGTGGCTAACCCATAATCCTTGGGTGGTCGGAACTAAAGTCACTAAGCAAACAAAAGCAAAAGAAAAGGAAAATAAATAAAAATGCTAATCTAAGGCACCAAGCCCTAGCAATGCTCGGCTTTGGTTTTCACCAAAGCCTAATCAAAACTACAAGCCTAGTGGTGGCTATTTACAATGAGGTAGAAATGTCATTCAAAATTGTGATTGTAATTTTCTAATAACTAAATTGCAAGAATTTAAATGAAAGCCTTAGCTAACAACTAAATTAAATAAAGTAAAGAAAAGTGAGAAATGGAAATTAGGTCACTAGGGTATCCTCCTAGCCAAATTCAATGCACAAATATATTCCGATAATGGCCAAACAATTCATAATAGCATCAAGAACCGTACCCAAGGCTTTTCAAGGCTCATGGGTCATTAGATTCCTTAAAGGGTATTCCTACTCCGGATCAAGGGCCGTAGAAACTCAATTGGGACAATCTAGAGCCTTGTTAGGGCCTCTAGTTGCACCAAAAGGCGAAGAGTCCTAGAATCAAGGTTCCCAAGCTAGCCAATACGGCAATCGAAATTGGCATTGTAACTAACCATGTTCTAAACAAGTGTCCTAGCCATAAATTAGAGAAGTGATTAGGTCCCCTAATTTGTTCTAGACATGCTCATCTACACATTCAAGAGTTAATCAAGCTCCTAATCATGCATCTAAGCCAAATAATATAGAATAGAACATATGCCAAATACAAAATTGAAAACCATCAAATCAAAACATATTTATTACATTAAATCCATGTTAGGGCTCAAACCCTAGTTTCCTAAATAAACTACTCACAACCCATCAACAAATCAACAACAATATACATCAAATTACAATGAATCAAAGAGAGTACGGTAAAGAGAAGTGAGAAGTTATAAGGGCAAGTCACAATTGCTATGGAGCAAATATGACAAGCCTTGATTTATAGCTTCTCACTTTTACCCAAATTTAAATTTTGATGCTCCTTGCACAAATTGATGAAGATTTGTTGGTGAGGATGTGAGAAAAAGAAAAGAAAATGAAAAATGGAAAATGGAAAATGGGAGTAGTGGTCTCGGTGGGTGGGAGGAATAATGAGAAATGGGTGATTGGTCTGATGGGAAAGGGCAGAAGCCCTTCCCCTTTGCGTTGCGGCGCTCTAGGTTCAGAAAGGAGAAGAGCCTCCGTGTAGACAATATATAATTATATATGCATATATGGCTGGTCTCCAGGCTACCAATTACGAGAGAGAAGCAAAGGAGTGGTCTTAAGAGAAAGGAAAGGATAAGAAAAGATGGTGAGGTGGCTGCAAATCATTGGCGTGAAGGAGAAAGAGACAAATGGTCAGCAAAGTACCAATTAAGCAATTGGTCCATTGCTTAATTGATAGACCCCCACGTGCAGCTCTCATTCTTCTCTCTTTCTTTTTCTTTATTTTTTTCTATTTCTTCATTTTCTCTCATATATATATATATATATATATATATATATATATATATATATATATATAAAATCTTCTACACGATCTCATTATATTTTCACACCAATCATCAAGGAAGTAGTCGGGTTTCACTTCTCTCGCTGACATTAACCATGGTTGATCGGAGCCACTATTCAATTAGCTCCATTTTCGCATCATTTTCTCATAATTTCCGTAATTCCGCTTATTTTCTGTAAAATAAATAAAAATGGATTAATTACATAATAATTGACTTAAGGATTAGTTTTTTTTTTTTTTTTTGAATAGAAGTTGATTGTTATTCAAGAAATCAACAGCCAATTGGCCATAGCTTACAAAACTTACATAAGCAGTCCGGCAAGAAAATCCGGAAAACCTATCCAAGCTAAAGCAAACTAATTAAAATCAATGGGAAGCTCACATTTAAGCAAGCCTGCCCAAGCATAAGAAAGTTTCGCCTCCTACGGAAAGAAATCATTCAACTAGCCCTCACTTGCCAGTCACGTAATTGTGGTACAAGTAAGAAACTAGAAACGTCATAGAAGACTCATAGAAACCTAATCACACTCAAACAAGCTTAAGACCCCAATCAAAGCAATTAAACAATAACCAGCTCCTTCCCAGACGAGTTGGAGCTGATAGTTGCACCATCATTGTTACCTTCATCTTTCTCATTCCTCAAAGTACGCTTATTCCTTCGTCCAACAGGACGGCCTTTTTTCCTTGGAGCTGTCCCTAACGAAATCGGAACCTCCACCAACTCACCAAGGTGAAATTCCGGAGGTATGAAAGCCAAACTAGGCTTAAAACTCTTCTTTTTCACACCCAAGGTAAAATGTTTTGCTGAATTTACCCCAACATCCAGGTCATTTATATTGGCCCCTGCAGCAAAGTAGTCTGGCCCAGTCCCATGCAGCCCCGGCCCAATCCCATGAGCAATCCCAGTCAACCCACCGGTCAACCCTAATTCAAAAGTAGGGTTTGCCGCCGAATTTTCCGGAACGCGTACAGAGCTCCTCGCGGCCGGCGAACCCGATCCCATCACCAGCGTTCCAGCCACTTCCGCCACTCCAGAAACCTCTGGCACACCTAGTCCCACCGTCGCTAGCATCTCTGGCCCAACAACCAACCCAGAAACCGTCACTTTCGACGCCGCCAACCCACCTGGGTGTGCATCCACCGCGCGGTCCGACACCCCTAGAGCCAGCGCAGCGCACGCCACCGCCTCCAATCTGCCATCACATATACCCCCACCATGACCGAAAAAGCCACAAGCCGCACACAGCCCATGACATTTTTCATACTGGAGTTCCACCACCACCGAGACCGTCGAAGAGAATTGAAAGGTCCGCCGCACCCAAATCCTCCGCCGAACGTCCTGTACCACACGGATCCTCTGAATCGGATCCTTCCGCTGCACCGCCCCCTGATCAACCCGAACGAAGGAACCCAACGCTCGTCCAATTAGGGTTAAGGCCTTCTCGTTGCGCATAGCAATGCGCAACCCCTTCACCGCCACCCAAACCTCCAGGAGATGCAATGGAGCCGCCCCGAGATCTGAAACGCCATCATAGTCTGCTAGCAGCAACATAGAGTTGTTGTAAAACCATGGACCGCTTGAGAGAATCCGATTCTTCACTTCACTATCCTTGAATTGGAAGACAAAGATATCCTCCTCCTCCTGCCGGATCAGAACTCTCTCCTTCAACCCCCAAACGTTGGAGATCGCCGCCGAGAATGACGGGATCACCACCGTCTTCTTGGATAAAAGCCGACCGCAAAGGTAGAAGAATGAATCATGGATTGCATCCTCTCCTCCAACAAGGCTCACCATGGCCTCCTCAGAAAGTGCAGGAGGAGCCACCGTGTTCTCCTCCGCCATCGTGCCGCAACTCGATCAATGGTACGGCTAGGTCAGAGAAACCCTAGTAGAGCAAAGTCGACAGTTAAACAAAGACCCTTATTTGGGGGCTTAAGGATTAGCTTATTTCTAGTGTTTTAGATACAATTACATGCATAGAAATGCGTGTAATCACTTCTCCTTCAGCCATCGTTCCAGACCCACCCAATACACCTTCCACGCCTTCGTCATCTCCTCCACCTGTGTCAAACAACCCAATCCAGTCGCCTCCTTTTGCTCCTCCCTCTAATCCACCCGATCTTCCAGATTTTGCTCCGCCTGTTCAACCGGGCGATCCTCTTGCACACCAACCGGATGTTCAGCCGGACGATCCAGTCATTCCCGATTCTCTTCCTTTTGTTCCCGTTCAGCCTCTTCGTCGTTCTCAACGCTCTCGAGAACCCAACGTCCGCCTCAAGGACTACGTTTGCTCGCAGGTGATGCTGCCTCCACACCAATTGTCCTCGGCCTCGTCTCCAATCCAGTCGCCTCCTTTTGCTCCTCCCTCTAATCCACCCGATCTTCCAGATTTTGCTCCGCCTGTTCAACCGGGCGATCCTCTTGCACACCAACCGGATGTTCAGCCGGACGATCCAGTCATTCCCGATTCTCTTCCTCTTGTTCCCGTTCAGCCTCTTCGTCGTTCTCAACGCTCTCGAGAACCCAACGTCCGCCTCAAGGACTACGTTTGCTCGTAGGTGATGCTGCCTCCACACCAATTGTCCTCGGCCTCGTCTCCATCTATACCTGGTACGAAATATCCTCTTTGTCACTACATCTCTTATGATCGGTATTCCCCTAAACATCTCAATTATATTGCTGCTGTTAGTCGGGATGAGGAACCGACTTCTTATGAAAGTGCTGCAGCCGATCCTCGGTGGGAAGAAGTTATGAATTCTGAGCTTCAAGCTCTTACTGATAATCAGACATGGAGTCTCGTTCCTTTGCCTCCTAGAAAACGCCCCATCAGTTGTAAATGGGTGTACCGAGTCAAGCGCAACGCTGATGGGTTAGTTGAGCGATATAAGGCTCGCCTTGTTGCTCGGGGTTTTACACAGACTGCTGGCATCGATTATCATGACACATTCTCTCCCACTGCAAAAATGGTAACTGTTCGCTGTCTTCTTGCTATTGCTACCAGTCTGAATTGGTCTTTACATCTATTCGATGTTAATAACGCTTTCTTGAATGGTGATTTATTGGAAGAAATATATATGTCTCCTCCTCCTGGTCTTCAGCGACAGGGGGAGAATCTTGTGTGTCGCCTTCACAAGTCGTTGTATGGACTTAAACAAGCCTCTCGATAGTGGTTTTCTAAGTTTACAGAGGCTGTTCTTGCTGCTGGTTTTTCTCAATCCAAAGCCGACTATTCCTTGTTTATTCGAAAAGATGGTACATCTCTTACTGTCTTGTTGATTTATGTGGATGATATTTTGATCACTGGAAACAACATTGAGTCTATTAATGCTTTAAAGCAGTTTCTACATAATCGTTTCCGTATCAAAGACCTTGGTGATCTGAAATTTTTCTTAGGCATTGAAATAGCTCGTTCCAAGAAAGGGATTTACATATCTCAACGCAAATATGCCTTGGAAATTATCAAAGACAGTGGATACTTGGGAGCCAAGCCGGTTGAATTTCCCATGGAAGAATGCAGACTTTCAAACAAGGGAGAATTGCTCAAAGACCCTGGTGCATATCGGCGTCTAGTTGGTCGATTGATTTACTTGACCATCACTAGACCTGACATCACATATTCCGTTCACATTCTCAGCCGGTTTATGCATGAACCACGCCAACCTCACTTGGCTGCCGCTCTTCGAGTTATTCGTTATTTAAAATCAGCTCCTGGTCAAGGTTTGCTCCTCCATTCCCATAATCCATTAAATTTGAGGGCATTCTGTGACTCTGATTGGGCGGGTTGTCCCATCACTCGCCGTTCCACCTCTGGTTATTGTGTATTCCTTAGAAATTCCTTAATTTCGTGGAGGTCTAAGAGGCAAAAGACTGTTTCTTTATCAAGTGCGGAAGCTGAATACAGAGCAATGGCAGGTACATGTTGTGAGCTTACTTGGTTGCGTTATTTATTGGCAGATTTGCATATGCCTGTTTCAAGTCCTGCTATTTTGTATTGTGATAATCGTGTTCATTGCAAAAAATCCTGTGTTTCATGAGATTACTCGGCATATTGAAATGGATTGTCACTTTATTCGGGACAAAATTTTACAAGGTGAAGTTGTTACTCGATATGTAATTTCTTCACAACAATTAGCAGATGTGTCACTACAAGGGAAAACCCCTTTAATGACAAACCAGTTTTGTCTCCCATTCAAACAAATTTGTCACCCATTGGTATGGGTGACAAAATCATTTTGTCTCTAATTTTGTCTCTAATAGTGTGTGACAGATTCTTATCAGTGACGACAAGTAAATTTTGTCACCCAACCATAAGGGCGACAAAATACATTTTGTCACCTATACACCTATATTTTGTCTCCTAAAATTGTTCACAATTACCGGGAAATCCTAAATGGCGGGAAACTAGATTGCGGGAAAACTGAATTCGAAGGCCATTTTTTTAATATTTTAATTCAGTACATATATACTTTTGTATTTATGTTAACTTGAAACATTAACAAAATTGAAATCAAATGACAGTCAAATTGAAGCGTTCACTTTTATTCCAAGAAAAAATATATGGAGATGTAGCATTGATTAACCAATATCCAACATCAATGTACTAAATAGACAACAACATAAACATGTTCACTAAAAGATACTACCAAGTCAAAATATTAAAATTGTGGCCTTATAAACTACTTCCTCATCTTCGTGTTCTTCCTCGTCCTTATCCTTAGGCATATGATCATCATCCATCACCATAATTATATACAGCATATATAGCCTTGGACGGTAGCAACTTGACCCTCAATCTGCTCCATGTTCCTCGAAAGCTTTTCCATTGTACTTGTCAGCTCAGAAGAAGAGATCTCTGCCTCTAGGATCATAGACCAAATTCTACCCAAATTCGCCAAGATATTTACCTGCATAGGGAGATGAAATTCTATCGAATGGAACCAAAAAAGCCACAGCACATGGAACTAACCATAACCAACAGCATAAAACAGAGCAATGGAAACTTAATCCACTGAAATCTAAGATGTGGCCCAAAATAAGGAAGCATAATATAAAATGAGAAGGAATGAGTTGATCACTGAAATGGTGAAGCCAATAAAACCTGGAACAAAAACTACTGTAAATCATCACCACCACAAATCAATATAACTCAGATCATAGTAGGCAGCCAAAAAGGCAAGTACAAGAAAAAAGTTTGAAAGCTAGATAGTGGAAACCAATAAAGCCGAAGCTCTACCCATTCCAATTCCGGACTGCAGCCTCCACCAGCCAAATCCTAAAACACATCAATAAAACCATGATGCATCATTATTCTAATTGAATCAAGAAGATTTGGAGGAATAAAATTATAGAAAGGAGTAACTTGATCACTGAAACCAATAAACCCGATAACCCAACGACTTGCTGTAGACCCCAGCAGCCATCACCATCAAATGAGCCAAATCCTAAAGCACTGCACGAGGTAGGGGATCCTTCTGCAAATCCTTGAGCTTGATCAAGATGGGTTTCCACGCCATAGAAACAGTGTAATCATACCATGAAAACCCAGAAAGAAAACCAAATCAAAATTAGATCTTGAGCCCTAAACAGACCCAAACGAAATCCACCCCACTTCGAATCAAATTCGCACAATTGACAATACTAAATTATAATCAAAGATCAACACAATCAATGAGCATGAGAGAGGAGAGGAGAGGACAACTGACGATCACGGCAACATGGAAAATCAGAAATAACGGGCATTCGAGGTTGATTCGTCAAAGAGCAGGCAACACTCAGCAGTGTTAGTGGGAGACGTGAGGAGTGGGCGCGACAACTCTTCCTAAAAAGAAAACTTATTTAACTGTTTTCTCAACACCAAGAAACCTTACGACGTCGTATCTTATTGCCAAAATAGAGTTAGCGACAAAAAATTATGCAATAGGAGACACGTCCTATTGCCTCCCCTATTCCGCTTTCAGTGACAAAAAATAGTTGTCCCCTATGCTAATAATTCGTCACTGAAAAAGCGGTGAATTATGTTTATATATAAGACAAAAATTTTGGTGACAATATTAGGATTTCGTCGCCCATCAGATGTTTAGGGGACAAAATTTAGGTTTGTCACAAATAATTTTGTCTCTAAAAGGGTTTTTTCTTGTAGTGTGTTTACAAAAGCTTTGGGCAAAGAAAAGTTCAAACAGCTCATGTGCAAGTTGGGAGTCATTGATATTCACTCTCCAACTTGAGGGGGAGTGTTGGAAAGTGTATCTTGGCATTCAATTAGATTGATAGTGTATCTTGGTATGATTAGGATTGATCTGTTAGAATGTGCCGTATCAATTAGCATTCAATTGTAATTGTATTAGTTATCATTCCTTATTGATGATCCCCTGACTTGTTGGAGATCCTTAGCTGTACAAGTAGGTGTTTTGTATATATGATGAGTGTATCAATACAATCAATTCATTCTGCCTAAATATCTTTTTCCTATAGTTAGAACTGATTTGTATAAATTTATAGTTAGAGATGGCTAGAAGTCAGTTAATCAATAGACAGTGATCAAAGACATATGAGCTAATCTTACCTAATTTTTAAGTAAAAACAAAAAACAGACAAACAATCGTAGGCACTATAGATATTTCTTCAACAATCCTTCTAGGATGATCATCATCATTTAAGATTTTACTCTATGTATTGTTTAGAAACTAAGTGCCCCGATGAAATGACCAAACGATTTTCAACTTTGACAAGTTTTTCCAAAATGATTTTTAAAAATAAATCTATAAGATATAGATCATTGAATTATTTAAATTGATCGGGTGAGAGTGTACTCAAAAAAGGGGACTCATCTTTAGCTAAACAAGCTTCGTGACAATGATTAGTTGAACTGAAAACTACTTTGAAAGTGCTCGTGGAAAATTGCAGACTTAGATGTGTTAAAGTTAATGCTTAGTTCCTTGACCTTATTGAGTTAGTTTTTAACTTGAGTTAAATAAGTTTTTTTTTGAATATTTAAGGTACTTTGACTTTGTGTCTCATTTTGGTGTGTCTAACAAGATAGCCATTTAGTATGATACATGCATGGTTAGCTAGATACATGGGTGATACAGAGTCTGTTTTTGATATATGAACGATCAGATCATATCTTTTTCAATATATATGAGAAAATAGGTTTTGTGCTACAAGAGAGCTACAGACCTTTCATAAAAACATCTTCTATCTTTATGATTATACCATGCCATCACCTTTGTATCAAATATATATTGGTGTGTGTGTGTGATTGAGTATATAGTACATGAGATAAAGATCATCAAGTTGATAGAAGAAGAACATCAAGGCATTGTACCTAGTCAGAGTTGTGAAGAGTTACTTAACAATGTAGCAAGCTTGGATCAAAGGAGGTGAGTCTTAGCTCAACCCCAACAATTTCAGTACAGAGCAGAGAGTTCGTAAATATTACAATAAGACCATCTTCACTTTGCTTTTAACCAATTTCTAACTACAAGTAAATGCGTTTAGCCATTGAATTCTAACAACTTGATAACATAACCATCTCTTCCTATATCGATTCATCTCTTGCCAAAAGCATAGATCTGTTATGCATATTGGAGATAATCGAAAACAGACATTACGGAAATTGAAAGACACAATTTCACAAACACTAGGAGGGTTAGATCTCCAAAAGCGAAAAGATATAAAACCAGATCTAACAACTCTTAGAAAGCACATTTCTAAAACCAAGCATACACAAAACTAAATCAAGAACGTACATAATGAATATGACTAATTCTAGGCCCTCTCTCCTCTGATTCTCCGAGCAAGCTTAGTATCCTTGGGCATAATAGTGACCCTCTTAGCATGAATAGCGCAGAAGTTAGTATCCTCAAACAGACCCACCAAGCAGGCCTCCACCGCCTCCTGAAGCAGCAAAGATCAGTCTTGAAATCCTGAGCAATCTCCCTAACCAGCCTCTGGAACGGAAGCTTGCGGATCAGAAGCTCCGTGCTCTTCTGGTACTTCCTGATCTCTCTCAGCGCCACCGTTCCCGGCCTGAACCGGTGGGCTTCTACCCTCCTTCGGTCGCCGGAGCCGACTTCCGGGATGCCTTGGTCGCCAGCTGCTTGCATGGCGCCTTCCCTCCGGAGGTAAAGCTCAAAAATTTTGGTTTGTTTTGAAATGGCCTAGAGGAAAATGGAAACGTCTCGACCGTCGATGAGATTCTAATTTTAACGGCCGAGATCGCGATCCGTGTGCTCTTGTATTGGACAATGGGATTAATTTCTTAAATTAATACAGAACCAGCTGGATTTATTGTTTCCGTCTGTAATTGGGAATAGGGGTTTATCTTAGTCCGATTAGGAATAGGAAATACTAAACCCGAAAAGGTTATAAATAGCACCAGTGATATATTGAGAAGCCACAATTGGAAACCTCACTCTTGATTAGACACAAAAATGGGGAAGAGAAAGTCCAGAGCAAAGCCTGTGAAGAAGCGAGTGGAGAAGCTTGATACTGTTTTCACTTGCCCCTTCTGCAACCATGGCCGAAGCGTCGAGTGCAAATTTCACAAGGAGGAAATGGTTGGCAGCGCCGTGTGCTACGTTTGCAAAGCGAGGTTCGACACTAACATCACGACTCTCAGTGAAGCCATAGACATTTACAGTGAATGGATAGACGAATGCGAGCGGGTTAACAAGCGCCATTGTCCCATTGATATGCACTGAT
This sequence comes from Rosa rugosa, assembly GCF_958449725.1. Classification (NCBI taxonomy): domain Eukaryota; kingdom Viridiplantae; phylum Streptophyta; class Magnoliopsida; order Rosales; family Rosaceae; genus Rosa; species Rosa rugosa. Next base: position 3,414,656 of record NC_084821.1, read on the forward strand.
GATAGTATTAGGAAGAATATCGGTCAATATGTATTGACTAAATTCGATTTTGTTGCAAATTTTGGTTTTGTATAATTTTAAAAATCCAGAATTGGGCATGTTCATAATTTCAACATGATGTTTGTTACTTTTGTACTTCACCAGTTTTGAACTAGGAAGGTCGTATTTGACCCATAATTTCCTCAAGTAAAGCCATTCAGGCTCTTTCATCCAAAATCATGTTCAAATAGATTGGATAAACCATGAATAAAGAAAATAAAGAGCCACTCCGAAATCTGTATCTTCGAATTCAGTAAAAACAAGATGACAAACCAAATTTCTTCATGCACAATCCTAACTAGCTAGTTGTTGTTGCTGTTGTCTGAGCCGATCTTGTTTACTATTAAACCAATTGTTCTAAGGAGCATCTTTTGTTCCTTGTCACTTTCTTGATCATCATTATCACCTTCCACGTAGGGGCGTTTCTATGTAGCGGCTATCTGCGCTGTAACTTAATCTAAAATTTCATTTTTTGATATATATTATATATATAAGTGCCCTTATACAAATAAATTAGCTTCAGTTCAGTTGGCAAAGCAGCTGTGTTTCTTTTCACTTATGCTTTTTCCCCATTTTCTCCTTCCTTTCTTCTTTTATTTTTTTGTACAAAAAAGGGGTCTTTACATAGTGGTGTACCTACAAGTCATGCGTTAGTGATCCACTACGCCACTCTTAGGACAACATAGGTGGGTACTTCTCGATTGTTACAGATGTAGTTGAATTGACTAATTTCGCTAGCTAATTCCACCTTATCTAGATCTATCACGAGAGAATTTCTCCTCGAGGAGATTTGAATTTCTCACCGCTCCCTAAATATGTTGGGCCGTCTCTTGATTAGAACATGATTTCACCTCACTTAGGTCGGCCTCAAGGGGACTACTCTTTATTTGGATTGGTTTTGAGGGGATTTATCTCAATTAGACCCGGCCTCGAGAAGATTCCACCTTACTTAGATTAGCCTTGAAGAGATTTTACCTCACTTGTATTGACCTCAAGGATTTTCCATCACTTGGATCTTCCTCGAGAAAATTTCACCTCACTTGAACTTCCTCAAGGAGATTTCACTTCCTCAAGGAGATTTCACTTCATTTAGATACGACTCAAAAGAGTTTTTCTCAAACAAGTTGGACTGCTTCTCATTTAGTTACTATTTTAGTCCATTCTCTAAATTTTCCAACCCCACAGATAACAAGTTTGAAGTTAGATTTCAACAGTTTCATGCTTTTGAAATTTTCGTTCTTTAGGTGAATGTTGTTATGTTCTACAGTTCTAGGACCCATTTTTAGGTTGTGAATCTTGAAAAAATTAAATGGTTGATGTTGCTTGCTGAATCTGATTTCTGCTAATTAACACACCTACACGCCTTTGCCGACACCATTCCCGTCAGGAATAGTTTCCAATTAAAGAAAAGAAAAAAAACGGATATGTACTTTTATTGACGAACACTTCATAGCCAGAAGCTTTTCCATAAAATAATAAAATATAGATGGACTTACCTTTAGCGGTATTAGCGCCGTCAGCCAGAGCCTCTCACAAATAGATTGAGTGGACACACTTTTTACCCACGATATGTTCATCGCCAAAAACCTCTTATCAAAAAAATAAAAAACTATGTACCCATCTGAAAAAGAACTCACATAAAAATAAAATAAAGAGGATACATATCTTCGCATGCTAAAAAAATTATGGTATCACAAAAATTATTTTATATACTGAGAGAGCAAATGACCCAACATATATTATGTGATTTCAACTCTTGATATTATAGTCAATATTTTCTTTTTAATAAACCAAAAAGTGCACTTGATATTATCCAGCCGCTCATTAACTCCATTTACAAATTTATTTTTACTGTTTTGACTTCTTTTGTTTCACTTGCAGCTAAAAGTCAGATTTGTAAGGTAAGTAAGTGACTCACTCACATCTAACAACTACGACAATAGGATATGAGCGAATTGAGGCTGTCATCAAATTAATCAAATAAAAGGAAAAATTCGTTTTTGTTGAAGGATATCGACATAATGTGTGCCTCTACAAACTAGGGTTTAGAGTTGTAATAGGAAAGTACCTTAAGTATACTAATTGTATTCCGATTCTGTTACCTTTTGTGTACTCTGTAAACTCCCTATATAAAGGGCTCCTATTATCAATAATAAACACAATTCTATTCTCCTACAACACGTTATCAGCACGAGTTCTAACCCTAGCTTCAGAAAAAAAAAACCCTAGAAGAAAAATTATTTTTCTCTGCCGCCAACCCAAAACAGAAAAAAAAACAAAAAAAAAAAAACTCCATACCGGCCGTCCACCACCAGCCCAGCCTCAGCCCACCTCGCCGAAGCCTCCAGCCGCACCGCCTCCGTGCGCAGCAGCAGCCCAGCTCGCCTGCACCCACCGCGTCAACATCAGCATCAGCAGCGGCACCACCGGCGAACTGCAGCAGCAGAAGCGCCTCCGATTTGCAGAAGCCGCAAGCCGCAAGCCTGCAGCATCCGACCCGAGCTCGACCTGCCTGCAACAGCCCAGCCCGGCCGGCGACGCCAACACCTCCGTCCCCCGCGCACCAGCCCACCTGCCTTTGCGTCCCTGCAGCAGCCCAAGCCTCCGATCAGCCTGCCTCCGACCTGCAGCAGCATAGCCCGCGCACCAGCCCCTGCACACCGGCGAACTGCAGACGAACCAGAGGAAGAAATAGTCGCGAAAAAGAAGGGGGAGGAAGACCGAAAAAAAAAGGGAAAGAAAGAAAAAAAAGAAAAGGAGAAGGGACCAGGCCGAAAAAAAAAAGAAAAAAGGGAAAGAGAGGGGACCCGGCCGGCCAGAGAAAAAAAAAAGAGGAAAGCCCAGAAAAGAAAAGAAAAAAGAAAAAACACGTCTGCTCCAACACGCGCGTGTCCTCAAGTAAAATCACGTAAGTTTTTATAATTAAAGTTCCTGCTTTCTTGTATTTAAATCCCTTTTATTTTCTGTATAATATTGGAATATATGTTGCCAAATGATTTTGAGTACTTAACAAAGCGGAATTGTGGGGATTCACGCTTAACGAACTAAGAGTGTTCGTATGAACTAAGAGTGTTCATAATTAAACGAACTAAGAGTGTTCGTGTGAACTAAGAGCGTTCAAAATGCTTGGACTAAGAGCGTCCGTAAGCATCAAATTGTGACCATATTAAAACATCATTGTTGGTCTAATCCAAAAGAGATTCTTGGAAATTGATTTCTTGGTAGCATAGCTCGGAAATCTTATTATTTTAGTTTTCGTGGAAGTTTAGTTCCGAAACTAATATTTCTTCTCTTCTTATTTTCAGGATGTCGAATGAACCTAGACTCGACTTTCCCATGCTTGACTCAACAGGCTCGGATTACCACAGTTGGGTAACCGATGTTGAGAATCATCTCACTTCCAAGGGAATATTACCCATAATCCAGGCACCTAACCCGGATATTGAGTTCAACCGAACATCTACAAAGCATGCTCAAGCAGTTATCTTGATGCGACGCCATATGGATAAGGCACTCAGATTGGAGTATATGTCGATCAAGAATGCAAGAGAGCTATGGGTAGCGCTAGAAGAGCGCTTTGGCAATGTCCAAGATTCCCTCCTCCCTGACTTGAAGGTTCAATGGAACAATCTACGCTTTGCTGACTTCAAGTCTGTTGCTGAATATAATTCAGAAGCTCTTCGCATACAGTCCATGTTGAGGTTTTGTGGACAACCTGTCACAGAGCAAGAGCTAATTGAGAAAACTCTCTCCACCTTCCCTGTTTCAGCCATTGTGGTATCAAAGCAATACCGTACTGAAGTCAATGCTAGACGGATCACGAGGTTTCATCAGCTTATCAATATTATATCTGTAGCTGAGAAACATGATAACATACTCGTGAGGAATTATAATTCAAGGCCCATTGGAACTAAGAATGTTCATGAGGCGAATTATAATGCACCCAAAGGAGGGCGCAAGGAGCGGTACCCTAAGAATGGGGGACATGAGGGACGTATGGGCCCATATAACCGCCCTAACCAGGAAGGAAACCGCAAGTTTGGTGCGGATACACGTGGTGGTAATGCCACACGTGGGAGAGGGGGTCGTGGTATCCCTAGCCGTAATGGTGGCTCAATGGGTCGTGGTGGTGGCACCAACCCTCCTAGGGAACGCCCGCAACGTGCACAACGTGCACCTCAATTAAAGGGAGGCAGCCGCAATGATGAGTGTCATCGATGTGGATCAATTGAGCATTGGTTCAAGCAATGCAAGGCAAGTGAGGAACTAGCTGCAAGCTACAGGGCATATAGAGACATGAGAGAGCAAGAAGTGTACCTTGCAGAAGAAGAAGAAGATGGTGGAGATGTCAATCTCACCATAGAGGACTTCAAAGCTGAAGATGAAATGCACATGGATGCAACAGACTTTGATTAGATTAGTCCTTTTTATTTTTCCCAGAACTTTTGTAATGGCAATTTGCCTTAGTCAATAAATGACAATTGTCTTAAACTCTTTCTTATGTGGCAGACCCAATAAAATGTGATGTCTAGGAAAGTCATTGAGATTATTGGTACTTAAGAGAGCCTCGCTCCACCAACATCTCTCTCTACTTTCCTGGTCATATTTGATTGGAGTTACCAAATGGATAGAGTGACTACAATGTGTCTTACTTTGATTTTATTTTGGATTAGACTTTGGAAACTTTGATGTAATCATTGGCTATTAATAAAGTGTCAATTCTTTTACTTAATGTCTTGGACATACCTTAATTCGAACTTTATTATAAGAGCCAATGGTTTTCATGTGGAAACACATTATGAGAATGGACAGAGTTCCTTTGCATCACCTCTAATGACTACGGACATAAACGAGTATTAGAGAAACTTATGTGTCGCTCTAGTGGGTTGTATGCAACCACTATTTGAGTTGTTGAATCCAACTATGTCATGAGAGACGACTTATGGGATTTTGACACATATAGGCTTTGACATGATGATCCGTGTATTAAAGACTTACACGGACATCCATTTTCAGAACGAAGAAAAGTAAGAACCAAGAATTGGTTCGAGGAGCTGCACATACGCCTCATGGCGCTATGATTGTGCAAAGACAGGCCATACATGGCCGGTGCCGCCTACCCCCTGCGGCAAATACATGGCATTGACGCCATAAACTCCTCTATCTACTTCTCAAGTCTATTGTGACACTATGGCTTCACCAAAACCTTTATTGGTTGATTATAAAGCCCATGTTTCGTTCTGTAAAGCCTGTTATTTAGGATTGAGACCATCCTATGCAAAGGAGATTGAGGAAATAATTCCATTCTTACAAAGAATCTAAGGGAATTCTATGGATTTGATCAACCAACTTGCGGACCGTATAGATGTTTTATGGTGTTGGTTGATACGCAAACACGCTGGTCACGTGTTGTGCCATTATCCACTCGTAATGCTGCTTATACTACACTCCTAGCACATAACATATGGTTACGGGCTCACTACCCAGATCATCCCATTCAGTCAATTTGACTTGATAATGCTAGAGAGTTTACATCGACAGTTTTCAATGACTATTGCATATCATTGGGTATTGATATCAAGTATCGTTGTAATAACCCGAAACTTAGTATCACTGTAGAGCACTCTAAGATACCTTAAACTTAGAAATAATCCAAGTATCTTCTAAGCATTTATTTTCCCGTTTAGAAACCGATGATACCACATGCTATACTTACAAGTTATAATAGAGTTCTAGGAACTTACTAAAATACCTTAGTTCGTATTTCTTGTGTACACTCGATATTTGTTATTGAGCCCAATACTATTACCTATATTATTTTTGTGATGCATGTCATTTTAGTACTAGTTATTGCTAACACATATTTTGAATCTTACGAAATGACATATCAATCTTCGTATTAGTTTGAGAAAATGTGTATCTATGTGTATATCTATGTGTATATATGTATACATGATTCAAATGCCAATACATCTAGAAGAACTAATCTGATTTTTCTTTCTAACAACCATAACATTTCTTGGAAATTTCTTGGAAATTTCCTTGTAAATGCTTTGTAGACTTTCAACTCACTTTTGACTTACAAGTAAGATGCTAAAGATTAATTTTTAATGCATCTTTCTAGTCTTTATAAACATGAAGCTGAATCATTTTTCCTTCAAGCCTTAAGATCAAGTGCAAAACTGATTTGGAAGTCTTAGTTGTAGAGAAAACTCACCTCACAAATCCTTCATCCTTTTCTTTTAAGAAACTCCCTTTGTTTTTCTCAAAGAAGTCCAAGCTTGGATCCAAGACCAAAATCTTCACTTCACTTCTGAGTTTCTTAAGTAAGTACATGATTACATTCCTATATTCTTTTGCCTTTAAGATTTATCAAAGTGCATAACCGATGATAAAATGGAAAAGAATCTGTTTTGCTGCAGTCATATATTTTCGTGTTTGATAAAAGTTAATCTTGTCAAAAATAATCATATTTTCAGTTTCTTCATGAAAAATCCTTCAGTTTAGGCTTTTGAATCACTAAAAAAGGTTAAGAAATGAAGAAGTTATGGCTAATCAAAGTTTTCAACTTTTAAACTCGCTGGAAATCTCATACCGCCATCACAACTTCAAAAATTCATATCTCCCTCATTTCTTATCCATTTTCTACAAACTTTATATCAATTTGAAGCTTAGGACCTCTACTTTTATTCTGGAAAGTTTGAGAAGTAATGGTAAAATACACAGTACGTAAAGATTTAAACATCAAAGGTCAGTTTCAAAAATATCAGTTTCAGCACTGTTATGGTTCTTTTACCATTTATGGACTATATCACTCTGATCTGGACTACATGACTTATTCCATTGAATTCCTTATGAAAAATCCTATGACTTGGTGTCTTCACTTGACTATTTCGGACATGAATTGAACAAGTTATAAAAACAGAAAGTTGACAGTACTTGGTACTATTATTTTGATTGACGAATGGACACTTCGGACTAAGATTTCTAATACTATGAAAAGAGGACTACTAACTCTTTGACTACTAACTAATATTCTTTTACTACTTCTAATTTACAGTACCTTTATTTTATTGCACATTTACTTTCAAGTTTAATTTGCAGTACCTTTATTTTATTGCACATTTACTTTCAAGTTTAATTTGTAGTACCTTTATTTTATTGCACATTTACTTTCAAGTTTAATTTGCAGTACCTTTATTGCACAATTACTTTCAAGTTTAATTATAGATATATATATGTATGTATATTAATTTGTCCACACAATTTCAGTTATATTTACTTATGTAAGCTTGTTTATATGCTTATACTTTATTATTACATATTTTACTTGATTTCAGTTATGTATAAGCTTATTTTTAATTAGCTTATTTTTAATTATGTTGTTTGCTAGTGAATTTACTTATTTGTGTTATATAATTATGCTACATATGTTTTCATATGAGGTTATTCCTGAATATATGTATGTCTCTATATGTGTGTGTACATATACATATATTATGATCTATAATTTATAAAGATTGTATTTTGTGAATTTGATTATGTCTGAGAAGTACAATTGTGAAGCCGGATGTTATCTACATCCCCGTGCTTAAGTGAATTACTGGTAAATGTGTTTTGGTGTTATGAGACGTTAAGCCTGGGCCCTAGTCCCTTCAGATAGTGCACTATTATACTCTTAGGAAGGTTGCTTACTTTGAGTATACATACTTGGGTATAGTACGTTGGACCCTGGTATGCTGCGGCTTACCCATGCTTTGGTATTATGGACCCTAGCATGTGGTTTCCCGTGCTTTGGTATTATGGACCCTAGCACGTGGATTTATGAATTGTTACAGTCAATCTGGCTTTCCCGTGTTTTGGTATTATGGACCCTAACACGTGGATTTATGATTTGTTACCAGTTAATCCGAAAATTCACTAAAATGAAAAGTGTACTTATATTGTTTTGATCAAATATCTATCTGTGATATATTGTTAATATGTTATGGTGTTAAGTGAAAAGAGAATCGAGCATGCATTGTTTTGAGGTTATTTGCACCTATTATTGCTGCAGTATTTGTTGATTCGATAAAAGAGATGTGACTATGTGATATTATTATGAGTTTTACAAATATTGATATATGTGTCTGTTGTGTGTATACAAATATATACTTAAGATTTGGTGTGAACATATAAATGGTTCTCGGTACATTTTTACTTGGTTGTTCAGTTTTGATTTCTTATAAGACACATTAATATAAGAATGTAAGATGTACTTACTGGGTCTGTGTTACTCATGATGCTACACCTTCATGTTTTCAGGTAACGAGTAGATGCATGGGGAAAAAGGGAAGAACCTACTAGATAAAGAATATTTTTCTACTACTATATATTTCAAGTGAATACCTGTACTGATTTGAATTTTGCTTAACTTTGGTTACGTAAATATATTAACAATTTCGTTTTCTAATAAAAGTACTATTCAGGTATATCTATATATAGTCTTTTACTTTCTTTCAAAAAGGAAGTTTTATTTAGTTTGGCTCACATCCCAAATTCGGGTACCATATTTCAGTACAATATTGGTCTCAAGTTTGGGGGTGTGACAATCGTATTCCCATGTACACACCCAATTGGTCTCGCGGAAAAGCCACCATTAAACGACTACGATGGTAGCCCGGACATTGGTAATGCGCACCAATATTTCCGCTTGGGTTATGCAATATCGCATGCAGCTATGCTAATTCGTCTACGACTCATAGCAGCCACTCAACTTTTATTTGCGTTACAGCTAGTGACTGGGTTCGAGTCTAATATCTCGAATTTATGCATATTTGAGTGTGCGGTTCATGTGCCAATTGCGCCGCCACAGCGCATCAACATGAGTCATTGCAACGAATGCATATATATATAAGTCCGCTACGTAGTACCCTTGACAGGCGATCTCTATTTCGCTGGATTTGCGAATTGTCACTTTGATGAGACAGTCTTCCCGTCGTTAGGGGGAGATTAGAACGTCAATGTTCAACAGGAACGACAGGAATTGTCGTGGTCTGTCCCCACTATGTCTCATCTTGATCCCCTAAAAGTGACGAGATCACATATACCTGCTGCAAACATGCCTGCAAGGATTGATGTCCCCATAAGAGGACATGGTGTCACCCAGAGAAGATGGGTACGGCACCACCACCATGGATGGTGGTATGGTGACGCCACAAGGTGGCATAATGGCGTCATAGGCCATAGGTTCCGCTAGAGAGAGTAGGGGACCCATAGGTTCGATGGATTCTCGCCCTAAGAAGAGAACGAGTTTGGCACAACTTGATCCATTGATCATTGATACTCATAATCCGTCTCATGAGAATATTTTGAATTGTGGTTATGTCCAAGAGACATCGTTGGGGGACGCCTCAATGTTAGAACCAATTCCAGAGAATATAGAGATCTCTACGAACTACACTAGTGTACATGAGGACGTGGAATTATTGAGACCAATGACATCGAACCTTACTCCGTTGAAGAATGCCAACGTAGAGAAACTTGGCCTAAATGGAAAGATGCGATCCAGGTTGAATTGGATTCACTAACGAAGAGGAAGGATTTCGGGCCTGAGATGCCAACACCTCCTAACATAAAACCTATTGACATTAACAGGTCTTCGTTAGATAGCGTGATGAGAAAAAGAGATGGCAATCTCACCTTATGGCGCAAGGTTTCTCACAACGCCCTGGAATCGACTACGAGAAGACATATTCTCTCGTAATGGATGTCATTGGACTCCACTACCTTGTCAGTTTGGTAGCTTCCAAATAACTGAACATGCAGCTTACGAATGTGGTCACTACGTATCTTTATGGGGATCTAGATACGGAATATAATGAAGGTTCTTGTAGACTTCATTTACCCAAGTCAAGTGGCTCTAGACCACGGAGCGCATTTGCAACGAGGTTGAAATGCTCACTAAAATGACTACTTGATTGGGAAGGGATATGATGAACTATGCCCACGCGTTTCCATGACAAGTTCCGGATTTGCAATTGTCGCGGTTTATGTTGATAAACATAATTGGAACCCTTGAGAGTTAAGGGAAACCGTTGAACATCTGAAATCCGAGTTTGAGAGGAAGGACCTTGGGAGAACACAGTTCTGTCTAGATTCAGAACTTGTATACCGTGCCAATAGACATTTTTGATAAAGTCAAAGATGCACCATGGTCGTCCGTAGTCTTAGCCCTAAAGGGGATCCGTTTCGTCCCAGGGATGATGACGAAGACGTGTTAATAGCGAAAGTGCTTACTTATGTACAATAGGTGCATTATTGTACTTAGCACAATACAAGACCGGACACCTCAATTATTATTATGAACTTGTTGGCTAGATATAGCCCCGCACCAACGCAACACCATTTAGATTGGTATAAAGACAATCTTTCGATATTTGAGAGGTACGATTGATATGGGCTTGTTCTATTCCTACAGAGAAAAGAGATGACGGAAGTGTGGGATCGGACCCCACAAGGCAAAATGCCAACTTCCGTGCTCCTCCTCCCCTCCATCGAAATGACAACAAGCATTTCTAAATATTGAAATGAACCAAATCCGATCAGAGGATAATGTAGTGGACTTATTTACTAAGTCGTTACCAAAATCCACCTTCGAGAAACATGTGAAGAGCATCGGATTGAGAAAGTTATCCGAACTCCCATGATTGTAGCAATCAGGGGGAGATATTGACATCAGGGGGAGGCATGATGTCTACATGTTCGATCTCGAAGAGTGAAGGACGTGTTGTGCTCTTTTTGTCCTTCGACCAGGGTTATTTTTGTCCCACAGGGTTTTTGTTACCTGGCAAGGTTTTTAACGAGGCAACAATCAAAGCGTTATCACCAAGTTTGAGCGGCACAAGGGGGAGTGTTGAAGGATATCGACATAATGTGTGCCTCTACAAACTAGGGTTTAGAGTTGTAATAGGAAAGTACCTTAGGTATACTAATTGTATTCCGATTCTGTTACCTTTTGTGTACTCTGTAAACTCCCTATATAAAGGGCTCCTATTATCAATAATAAACACAATTCTATTCTCCTACAACAGTTTTCAAGTTTTACCTAAACTTTGATAATATGAGGATCAACTCAGACAGTCAGACATGAAGACAAATATATAGACAAAGAAGAAGCTTAATGTACGTTGATTTAGAAGAAGTAGACCAGATACAACGTGAATCCCCACAAAGAACAAAGGTGCTACGTACAACTAGCTAACAACAACAACATTACATATAAAACTGTGTTTAAATTAAGTAATGGTGATGAGGAAAAGGGTGATCAAATGGGTTAAACCCGAATCCACTTTTACTAGGATCGAACAACAAAAAGAAGACAAACCTAGCAACAGCTTGTATATATAAAATCTATCTCTATGCTTTGCTTTTAACATGAGGAAGAATATATACTTGAAAATGGCAGGGGCAGAGAATAGTTGTCTTGTACCTAGCTACCAACTAGCTTACCCTAGCTGCACAGTTCACAAAGTGATAGAGCCAATAAGGTATTCTTGTTTTGATTGTGGTGGACATTTCACTAGAAAGAAGAAAACAATGGCTGCCTGCTTCTTTTGCTGGGAGCTAGTACTTGGTTGTATCGTATTGCCTCTTCTCGTGTTAGATATATTCCTTCAGGTCCAGTGAAAGAGACACCTAATTAAGCTAATCGATTCTCTTTAAAGATCATCAACATTCTCTATTGTTAAGTATGAGTGTTGAACAATTATACTCGTTAAGCGATAGATTTTTAGACTCTTGAGACATGATTGAGACAATTCACTGAATAATTTGTCTTTTCAAATAATCGATTACTCTCACCGATTTTACTTAATGAAATTATCGTCGAATGTACTTTATTTATAAAAAACTTATGTGTTTATATACTACAACCTGGGTTGTCTTACACGCCCAATAATTGGTAACAACTAACAAGTCATGGAAAGTCTAGCCTATGAGTTTCTTTAGGTCATTAGACTCATTATAGAAGAATGATTGTTTACATTGAGCATTTGCTTTGTAAAAAAGGAAGAGTAGCATTTGACCATCTATCACGCTTCCTTATTATATCTAATATTATCATAAAATTAGATTGTAGGTATCTACTATCTAGCTAGGTCGAGCTGCAATGCAAGTTTCTTCAATGCTAAGGGTCATTGCTTATTGGCTAAACTACCTGAGTAGCCTTGAGTATCTAATTAATTGAGTTGGTGAATTGAAATGTTTGCTTTCAAGTAATTCCAATGTAATAATTTTTAAATAAAGATTAGTTAAACCATAATCCAGATGAATAACAAAAGATACACACTTTTTTGCATGTGGAGGTTGACAAATCAACACTACTTTTGAGGGGGTGGTTACTGGTTTGGTTGCCTCAGAAAGTTCGTTTTTTGCTTAAGAAAATTATAATTTAAAACAGAGTAGTTATAAAAAAAACCAACCAACTCAATGCTACACATTTTCTTCATCAAGAAGAAAATGTTAAACATTTCCTAACTCCTACATGTAATCTAATGAAAAGGTGATCATAGAGATCTTTGTTATTTCCAAAAGTACCCTGGTTGAAGCCCCATTTGGTCCCCGCTGTAGCACCATGCTTTGCAAGATTTACTTGATTACAGAAAAGCAAGCCAATGAGTGTTTGGAAGGTTTTTGGATATTTCTGTCCCAAGGTCCACTGCGTCCTTTCGGCACTTGGACAGCTCACACTGTTTTTCTCACTGACTAAACTACCCCCTCCTCGTACTATTGCTCGATTTGTTTTAGATAATCTCGCTCAATAGAATAGTGAAGCTAACTTTATTGTTGATGATATCGTAAACAATCTTTTTCTTAATACTCTTTTAGCATCTAAACCTAATAATATACGTGAAGACTCACTTAAATCGTCAAGACAATTGTCAAATGATCTTAAGACTTGACATAGGGATAGAGGGCACTTTGTCAATGACTCATTGCTCAAGCTTCTTTTAGGTCAAAGTACATATTTATGTTACTCTTTTTCTTTTTTGTCTGAATATTTATGTGACTCATATAAGCATCTATACAAAGCATCTTGTGCTTTCTGCAGAGAAAATTAATCAACTTAAACCCAGTTTTTGAGGAACTCTGCAAAAAACACTAGTCTTTTTCAAGACCTGAGTGGCATACATATCATCATGGAAGTATTATATTCATCATTATGTTAACACGAACACAAAGAAAAGGAAACCATGTGCAATCAAATATGCAATTGAACTTCAAAATAAAGTTGAGACTTTGAGAGCATTTCCATCACTACTTGAAATTGAACACCATTAGCAACAGTAGTACTACTACATCCTATAATAGCACCACCACCAAAATTAGCAATCATGTTTCACAGTAGCAGCAGCACCACCACCTCATGTTTGGCTAAAGCTACATGGCTATTCTAGGAAACCAAGGCCATTTTGGTAATCTGATCTCTTCAAGAACCATGCCTGTATTGAGTAAGGAGTACTCTCCCTTCTTTCTCTGCTTCACATGCTCTCCCCATTCTATCAAAATAATCCATTAACAACACACCAAGCCAAAACCAACTCATTGGCTTCAAGCTTTTTGTGTTCCCTCTCTCTCTATATTTCTTCTCTCTCTCTCTCTCTCTCTCTCTCTCTCTCTCTCTCAAATCAAATCCAAGCATTGGATACCCACTTGTTCATCATCCTATTAATTTGTTCTGTTTCTCTGAGTGAAGAAGAATTTCCCACCCACTTCTCCTTTTGTTGTTTCCTTTGTTCCATTCATGGCTACTGACACCAGAATTTTCCCAAACCAAAACAACAACAACATAAAAAACAATGAGATTAACAGAGTGGAAATCCAAGCAGCCATTGCCAAAGCTGTGGAGCTTAGAGCTCTTCATGCTGCTTTGGTCCAAGGAAGCAGCCCTGCAAATCTCAGGTTCCCTTCTTCTGCTTCCCCAGCTAATTCACGCCATGCCTCTAACTTCTCTGCTCAGGACTACCCTGTTTTCACACCTGTGAGTGAATTCTTTTTTTACCCAGTTCCTTGCTTTTTACTCAAAAAGTCTGTAGCTTTTTCTGTGCGCTGTTTGTTGTTGTGAGACAGTGAATTCATTGCTACTCCAATGTGTCTCTTCTCTTTATCATTTGGTTCCAGTTCCCGGTTATGTTTATAGAAAAAGTGAAGTTTCAATATTTACAGGACTAATTCTAGTGTAAATAGACACTTTTAGATCATTGGTTTTTCACTACTATTATCTTTCAATGGTTCAACTACCTTAAGGACTTCTAGGAATGCATTTCTCTTCTAAATAGTTTTTAGGTTGTTTTTGGTTGTATACCTAAAAATATAAGTCATTTTTTGAACACAGGAGAAGTAAACACTACATTTGTAGACATTTTGAAGTGTATGAAGATGACTACAACATCTATTAGACAGTAGTCCCAGGACACATTTTAATTCAATTTTTTTATTTTTCATTTAATGACTAATGCAGAAACTTTAGAAAGTTGGAATCTTGAACTGGATTTAATCAAATGCATAAGCAATGTTACCTATGGTTTTTGAGTTACTGTTGAAGTTCACTAAATTGGGAGCCATTTTGCAGAGTTATGAAGACGAACCATCATCCGGGTATCGTCAAATTCCGATGAAGAACAGAACGTTATCCGAAAGTTGGGACGAGTACGGGCTAGACGGAAATGGGGATGAATCAGTTGTGTCAAATTACAAGGAAAACTCATCTTCAAGAAAAGGGTTTCCTTCTGATTTATCCAACTTTGAATCCCACATTTGCCCAGCTGAGGATAACAAGTCTGTCACTGGCTCATGTACAAACAACATCACCGTGCTTCAAACATCACCAGGTACTGAGTACTTCAGGTCAAGTAGGAGAAACAGTTTGGGGGATTTCAACTCAATCTCATCTTGTAATAGATGCAAGCCTGCAACTATAACCAGTGAACCCGAAAACACATCCAGGAACAGCAGGAATTCTAACATTGTTGTGCCATTAACAGATTCTCATGCATCTACTACTACACAGTCACAACCAAAAAGTAGGGGAGTGATTTCTTGGTTGTTTCCGCGGTTAAAGAAGAAGCACAAGAATATAAGCTCTCCAACCCGGACAGAATCTGAGGAAGTTTCTCAAGCCTACAAGGATTTTGGAATCATGTCAATTGAAGTATTGAAGAAAGAGCTCATAAAAGCAAATGAGAATAGAGACTCTGCGTTAAAGGAGGTTTCTGAGATGAGATCTTCGCTTGGGGAGCTGAAGCAGAAGCTGGAGTACTTGGAAACTTACTGTGAAGAGCTGAAGAAGGCTTTGAGACAAGCAACACATGCTAATAAGAATTTCCAAATGCCAGAAAATATTGGGAATTTCCCAAACAGACCAGGAAAATCAAGTGATGGGAATGCGGAAAACTTAATGCCGGTCAGCGAGGAAGTAATGGTGGAAGGTTTCCTGCAGATAGTATCCGAAGCAAGACTTTCAGTAAGACAATTCTGCAAAATCCTTGTAGCACAAATTGAACTAACAGATAACACCTTAGTGGACAATTTGAACCTGCTTCTCCAACCATTCAAACTGTCATTGAATTCCAAGTATTCGAAAGCTGTGTCATACCATTTGGAAGCCATCATAAACCAGTCACTTTACCAAGACTTTGAGAACTGTGTGTTCCAGAAGCATGGCTCACCAAAGCTTCTAGATCCTCAACAAGCTCGCCAAGCGCAGTTTTCTTCATTCGTGGCACTAAGAAACTTAAGCTGGAATGAAGTTTTGAGAAAGGGAACGAAGTATTACTGTGAGGAATTCAGCAAGTTTTGTGATCAGAAGATGAGTTGCATCATTACAACGCTAAATTGGACTAGGCCATGGCCTGAGCAGGTTCTTCAAGCATTCTTTGTAGCTACGAAATGCATTTGGTTACTTCATTTGCTTGCGTTTTCATTCAATCCGCCGCTGGGGATATTGAGGGTGGAAGAGAATAGGAGCTTTGATCCACATTACATGGAAGACATGTTTATGGATAGGCAGAGATCACATGGTTCAAGCAGGGTTAAGATTATGGTAATGCCAGGGTTTTATGTTCAGGATAGGGTCTTAAGGTGTAAGGTTCTTTGCAGGTATAAGTCTGCAGGTCAAGCAGGTTGACTTTTTTTCGTTTTTCTTTTTCTCTTTTCAATTTCTTTATCAACTAAGAGGGGTTCTAAAGGTTACCTGCTCAACAAGAGAAGCATGTAACTTGGTGTTCATATTAATATTTGTTCAAATGTTTTCTTCCATTGAAAAAAGTAGAAATGTGGATTTGTACCTCTTTAGTCATTGCTTTGTTTTTATTAGTTTAACCAAGTTGGAAAGTTTATCTAGAACATGGGGTTGTGTACACTGTACGCTACTACACCATTGCTTGAGCATCACACAACTGCTCATTAACAGCTATTGAACGAAACTCAGGGACAACTCAAATCAAAGAACAAACAACGAGATTCGACATTGAACTTATTTTTTCAACGATCAAAACTTTCCTGGCATGCATTTGTACTGAAATAAAAATCCGTTCCCAAGCATAAAGCATGATTACAATCTTTTGACATGATTTCATGAGACATAATGTTTCTCTGTTACAAGCTACAGAGGGTGGCTAAGCAACTTTCTTCAAAACATCTGCGCCAATTATAAATATGGCAAGGGATGATCTCAACTATTACACAATACCAATACAAACATACTGACGGTAGAGAAAACGAAAGAACACTCCTAACTAGTTTTCTGCAACTGCATATGTTAATCCCATAGTCAGACACGAGCAGAGGCTGGATGTCTGTATTGCGAGTTGAAACCTTTGCTGCTTTAGGCTTGATCCCTCAATTAATTGCTCTGTGCAGATATCACTCATGCATTTACTTTCACTTTCTTCATCAGCTCAATGAATTCTCTAAAAGCTGCAATAAAAAATTTCAAAACTCAATCATTTTCGTCAAGTAGATTCATGCAGGATGTATAATTTTAAAAAGAGGTATTAGGTCAGTGAGTTGAGAAAACAGTTGCCAAGAAGCAACTGGGGAAATGATACTCATGCTATGAGCTATACCTTCACCTTTCAGATGGAAATGGAATTCCTAGATATATTACAAAGAGCCCATCACTAGGAGTGTTCTGATGCAATTGGTGCAAGCACGCACAATAGAGTGATATTGGTAAAATTGATAGTTGTTTATCAGTATTTATAAGCATAGTTTAAATTACCATAATCTGAATCATGAGGTCCTGGGGATGCTTCCGGGTGGTACTGAATAGACATGATGTTTCGTGCAGGATAAGCAAGGCCAGCACAGCTTCCATCGTTGAGATTGACATGAGTTACTTCTACTCCATCAGGAAGTGATTTGGGGTCAACCGCATAGTTGTGATTCTGCCAGAAAATGAAGAGTAGAAACGTTAACAGATGGCATTACCTAAATTTAGCAGAATAGCTTGAAATGTTACTTCAAGAGTCAGTTCAGTTCTTTAAAATATCTAAGTATCACATTCTACAAAAGAGAGATTGATAGAATTTGCACACCTGAGCGCTTATCTCAACATCTCCAGTACGAAGATTACGGACTGGATGATTTCCTCCATGGTGACCGAACTTCATTTTAAAAGTTGTACCGCCTAATGCCAAGCCAAGCAACTGATGGCCCATGCAAATTCCAAAAACAGGAACCTTTCCAAGAATCTGCTTGACTGTTTCAACAGCATAGGGAACCGCAGATGGGTCTCCGGGGCCATTGCTGAAAAGGACCCCATCTGGTTTCAACTTAAGAGTCTCTGATGCTGGCCATGTTGAAGGTACCACAGTAATTTTGCAGCCATAGGAAGCCAACCGCCTAAGTATGTTGCTCTTGATTCCAAAATCATATGCAACAACCTTCAATTCATAACCATAGAAAAAAAGTCAGTTAAGGCTGCACTGCCAACCTCTGAGCAATTGGTAAGATTTCTTTTGGTTCAACAAAGATGTAAAGGAAAGAGCAATGTGAGAAGGGAGAGAGAGATGAGAAGGAGGAGAGTAAGAATAGTAGGTAGAACAAAAACTGAAAACTTTGTTTTTTACTTCAAAAACCATCTGATTCTTGTATCTTTCATCTCTTCACATCTGTCATCTCTCTTCTCAGTCTTGTATCCTTTTCCTCTCTCTTTTAGTTTAATACCAAAAGAAAAAAGAAACAAAAAAAATACTGAACAAGACTACTTAAAAAATGGAACTTAATGCAGACTTACACGAAAAGCCTCTCCATCTTTTCTGTTGGACATAAATTCCCACTCAGAATTGGTTTTATCAACCCACTCATGAGGGGTCTTGCACGACACGCCACTTATTAAATCAACCCCTGCAAAGTGCAAACCCCAAGTAAGAAAAAATAAACTTTTAACCATCTGCATGATTATAACCAACTTCATGACATCCTTACCAACAATGTCCCATGAACGAGACATTTCCAATAGTTCCTCATCTGTTTTGGTCTCTTCTGTGCTCAAAACACCGATAAGGCTTCCATCTTGCCTTAATCTGCGGGTGATAGCCCGTGTGTCCACATCATCTGTTGCATGATCAGTCAGCATTAAAGGACAACACCAGAAGTTAAAAAGATACAGAATAGCACACCAAATTACATGATTCCGCAAAATATCAGTGCCTTAAAGACTAACGCCATGGTACAACTTACAAATTCCCATGATATTCCTTTTTGCTAAATAATCACCAAGAGTTTCTGCACATCTATAATTTGAAGTACTGCAAACAAACAACAGAAACAGTTCATTGAAAGGATTGAGAACAGCTCAATCATTGAAGCTTCCGATATTAATGTCCCTATAGGAGTATTAAAAAAGGATGCATACCTGATACTTAAACTTCTGATCACTAGACCACCAAGAAAGCACTGCCTTGATTCTTCATCATCTGATAGGAAAATATCTACATCAGATTTCAACATATATAAGATGGTATAATTCTCTATTATTAAGAAAGGAAACTATACTTACCAAAATTTACACCAGTATTTCCAATTTGGGGGTTTGTCATCAGGACAAATTGGCCAGCATAACTCGGGTCTGTAATAATTTCTTGATACCTGCATAAAAATCTATCAGCAACCTGAACTGATAATGCCTAACTAAAGCTAAGGTGACTACTTCCAGCAATGCAAGCAGTAAATCTCCTTCATCCTTACAAAAGTGGGCTTCACTTCACTCTCATATGCAAAAAGAGATGGGAGTTGTATCAAATCTCTTAAGGGAAGGCAAGCTCTTGCAGTTCTTGTGGGGGATAAGTGATGCATTACCGGAGATAGAAGCCTCCACACCCAAACATGATAGTTGATATATTAATAAAAATGAGGAAACACACAAATTTTATAAGCCAGCTCACCCAGTCAAGGATGTATTGAATACAACTTCACCAACTTGGGTTCCAGAAGCACCAAATGACTTTGCCCTCCATATTGAACCATCCTCAAGCACAAGTCTAGCATCTGAAGTCTTCCAAGGTCTTTCGGACAAGTCTGAAGCACAAGGAGTAAAATAAATAAATAAAACACAAAGACGAAAAATTCAAGGGACTACCATGCAATAGTTCAATGTTCTGCTCTGGCTGCAGAGGTTTGAAGTGGGATTTGGGGTTACAAAGGGACTCAAACCCAATAACTTAAGTATGACGTTTGGTAAACTTGAGAAAGATTTGAAAAGGAAATGTGGAATCCAAAATCATAAAGGGAATACACCACCAATTACCGGCCCTTGAAAATAAATCATAAAGGGAAGAGCCAAAGTACTCTAATTTACAGAACTCAGAAATCCCAACACTGTAAAAGTATCAAACTTTTCAACACAGAATGAGACTAAAGCATAAAGAGCCAAAACCCAAAAGGGTTGAGATATCAATCTAAACTATACACCATCCCTATTGGTTTCTGTTCATCTAAAACAAGAACACTGAGCCCAAAAACAAGTAACTTATTGCATGGCAGCCAATCGATTTTCTCTTCACTCTAGTCACTAATAAATCAACCTCACAGTAAATTGGAAACCATTATGACATAAAAGATTGAATCTTTAAAAGTCGTAGAGCACAGCAGAGAGAGGAAGAATTAAAGCAGGGTAGGAAAAGTGGGTATACCTGAGACGGCATTGGCGGTGGCGGAGGAGCATCGGAGAGTGAAAACCCTAAGCTTTGAAGGGTTTTGAGGCTTGGGAACAAAGAAAGGCGACGACTTTACGAGGGCTAAGTTGATAGCTGCTGTGGCCATTCTCTCTTTCTCTCTGAGCTGCGGTAGTGGCGCGTCTCTGTTTGCCCTGTCTCTTTTTGTGTTTCTAATTAGGCATAAAAACAGGGGCTTGCTATTGGAGAATGAAAAAGTATAAAGTCTTGTCTATGTGGAACGGTCTTAACAAACCCAAACCCAATAACCGAGAGGGACTTATTAGTAGCATTTGAAAATGAAAAAAGAAAAATTACGGCCCACTGATCACAGCCCAGTGACCCAGCCAACTCTGCCCTTGCACCACCACCGCGGCACAACAAAACCTCCCAGGCCAGAAACTGGTTCCACCAACAGAACCTCCCCATCGTTCTCATTGCCCTTGAGTTAGTAGAGGTGATTAATCTAGTTCTCTCTTACATACATGCTAAATATGTTTACAACGTTGATTGGCAGGTCCCTCACAGCTTTGGTTTCTACAATAGCAACTCTTGAGGAACTTTAATACTAGACACAGTAATCTTATACGTGAATTCACTAATTACTTAACTATATATAGTTTACATTGCTGCAAATCTAATATCTTGAATTTTACATAAAATGCTATATAGCAAACCTATTAGAAGTTGTACACCTTATTAATATTGGTGCATACCTTTTATGTATAAGTCACGTTCTCATTGTCAGTTGATACAGTAGTTTTTTTTTTTTTTTTTATTGATTCATATAGAGTAGTTTTTGTTCTTGTTAAGGGAAAGCTGTTTTTTCCTTGTTATCGAAATAAGTGATCCAAGGAGTGATTGAAGACTTTTTCTTTGCTTCATCTCCTATATAATTGTAGGTTTGTAAACGTTTTCTCACTATGAAGTTAACCAGAAAGTCTTCCACAAGTCATTTACCTTTGTTTTCAACAAAACCAAACCAATGCTTCTAGTTATAGAGAATAGGATTAGTGCATGGAAACTGAAAACTGAAAACTGAAAACTGTGTTACGGTGCGTTACAAAGTCCTTGTCATGAGGATTATAACTATTGGACCGAGTAAAAGCCTCCCTCAAATTAAACCTGCTATGCTTTACCTAACATTTTTTTTAGTCCTAAACATGCTAATATATTATTAGACGGCAGCAAGTGGATATATAGTAGTATTAATTAAAGAAAAGAATCCCAGATGCTACTCGTCCAGAGCCTGCAAAAGTCTTATCAGATTTATTTCCAAGCTGCTCAGACTCCAAAACTCTCTGTTTCGTTGATTACTAGTTATAGAGCCCGCGCGATGCTGCGGGAATATTGTTTGATTCGATGCTAATGAATTTAGAAATATTGTTATATTACATTGTTAAATTATATATTATATCGTAACTACTAAATTTAGAAACATTGTTATATTACATTGTTACATTATATATTATATCCTCACAACAGTAGGTGTTTATGTACAAAGTCTGATTCGTCATTTGCAACAAATGATAAGTCCTCCGAAATTTCAGCTGAGCTGTTGTAATTGGAAAACATAAGTAATAATGTCAATCAATAAGAAAGAGTGAATATTTGGTTCTGTAAATTGAAATCATTGAAATGGTTTTGTATGGAGTAAGCATAAACATTAATCAATGAGGCATTGGAATGTAGAGATGAGGGTTACCTACAAACAACCAGCTGCATATGACGTGATCAGAGCTCTGCAAAATACTGATGTGAAGTGAAACGTAGAGTACAATGAGTATACTATGTTATACAATAGGAATGTAACTTATTTCAACAATAACTAAAAATAGGAATCAAATTCTCGAATTATCAGAAAAACAAAACGGACCTTACTAACTTTTGTGTAGAAGTCTGTGGGGAGAATGAATCAAAGGGGGTTTGATTAAAATCCAAGTGACATCCATTGGCCATAAATGCTTTCACCTGTATATTAACATCAATCCTCTGAGATTATTGCTAATATGCCAAAAATTTAACTCAAAGTAAATAAATTGTCCTCACCTTCAATGTCTTTGTCACTACCAAGGTCTTTTTAGGATAAAAAAATCCCATCATTTGAGCCCTTGTGCATAAAGAAGGCAGTGCCTCATCATTGGCTCTAAACATCCCATGCATGAACCATCGTGAGTTATCACATCCCTGTCATAAAATTTTATGTGCAGTTAGGTTATATTTGTTATCGGTCAAGGTCACTGACATATTATCAGGTTTTAATCAGTTTCATGAAACTGGAAAACTAACCTGCACATTAGACACAACCATTTGAGCTCCATGCATCCATTCAATATGTGGTTGGTAATTTGAGGAGGCAACTTTAAGTTTCTTTGGGGTAAATCCTTAGAATGTTCCTCTGTGTGAACCTAGAGATTATAACACAACACCAAGTATCAGAATCATTACATCATGACAATTGCTAGAGAAGACATATAACAAAAGGCTTACTCAAAATAAGATGTCTTACTTTTTCACCGACCTATAGAGCCTGTTTGAAACCATTCTATGTTCTTCTAGCGTAACTTTTTTTATGTTGCACATACTTGGCCACTTGGGTGCTACAAAGTTCGTGCTAGATAGGTTTGATGAGCTGCAGCTTTGTTCTCAGTTTCTCTACCGCTGTCACTCTGTACCCATTAAAAGAAGTAATGTAAAGAAGCACACGCTTATAAACAAAATTGGGAAGAACATAAACTGTATTGCTCAGCTCACCCTTTTCCAGTTTTTCAGATAGAGGAATCCTTGTCATTACCTTTGCCAACTTTTGGTGGGTCCGATGTTTTAAAGCTTCAGGTGATGGACATTCTATCATCGGGTAAGGGCTATTGCCCCACTTAAGTCAGCTGTTATTTTAGCTGCTTCGATGAGTCTTCTACCAATGACTTTTGAGCAATCTATAGTGGAGAAATGGCATTGAACTTATACAGAACAAAAGATCATTTTTGTATAGGAAACAAAAATGAAAGACCAAAGCATGTTGAATTTGTCTGAGAATTTGTTTCTTAGTGATTTTCACGTAAGAGATATAGCTCTTCTGTTAGTCTTGCCAATATTTGGCTTTTAATATGATCAGTGTACTGCCAATCCAAGGGTTATCCTCGAAATAAAAATTACAGCCAAGCATTTATCATATTTGTTTGATATTCTAAGAGGCAAACAACTAAAGTACTTGGATTCAATATATATATTGTCCAGTTTGCGCAGTAAAATGGAAACCCAACTACTGTAGTACAAAGCATTTATCAATGCTTATATTCAAATTAAATTATCTTTGATATTCTAAGAAGGAAACAAAGAAAGTAAATATACAAATATGATGTGTGTACACAATATTCTAAGCAGTACATGAGAAATGTCAAAGTATCAATTAGGACATATGCTACAGAATGGACGTACCTAACATCTCTTCAATTGCATTTGCAAGGGTTGTGATCTGAAACTTAATCTGAAGAACACCTATAACTTAATTTGATGTTCTAAACCCTGCACTTCAGAAATTCCACAAAACAAAAAGTAAGAGAAAAGATATGCTTATTTGTACAAACAAAGCAGAAAGAACTAACGAATTGGGGTAAAAACAGCTATAAAAGCATTTCAGTTCAACAGATGACTTGACTGAAGACTGTGTGTGGTCACGTTTGTGGCCTCTCAATGCACTGAACAAAGGACCAATTACTTGATCATTTTTGAAAGAAAGCAATGTACTTAGATTAGAGAAGACAAAGAGTATAAGATTGAAGTCTCACTTTTGAATTAGGAGATGAAACTGAGTGCCCAACGTTTTGCAAAAACTGCAAATTATGGAAAGCTAATTTTAGATCAATTGATTTTTAGACAAATGAAAAGTAGTTTTGAAATAAAAAGTAATCTCTACCAGGGATTGACTTCTCAGTAACAGTGAGATTATAAGCAACCGATACAAACCCAAATCAATACATACCTCTTTTCTTGCTGAAAACTATTCCCCAAATCTGGCAAATAAGCTAATAAAACGAAACTTAATGATACTTCGTGTGAGAGCGAGAGCCTGCAACTTGGTGACCTTCCTTCAAGTTTTGAGCTGCAAAGAAAACCCAAAAAGGCAATTAGCTCTAAAGAAACTGTACATATTTCCATTGAAACAATTTGTTTCCTGTTTTCCAAATACCATTCAAGCTTTAATTCAATTAAAAGAAGAGATTTATAATGTAACAGAATAGATAAAGCCGAATAATATGGAAGTGAAATTTTACCAAGCTTTTGTTCAGACTGATTGTGATGGATAAGCTTGAAATTGCCTAACAACAGGCATTGATATCGATGGAGACTACTGGAATTGAGAAAGTGATGGAGATATCGCTTATATACCCAGGGATTCAGGGCAAAAATGTAATCATAGACTTAATCCCTTTTGAACACTGTTTGTTTGTGATGTAGAATCCTCTGCAGTGTTCATTTTGTTTGGACTCTTGCTGATGATATTCTGGTTTAGCTTCACTGCTTCAGTTATCTGTTTCATATCATTTTCATCAATTTTCAATGGTATAGGCTGAAGGCAATTGAGACTCCATTGTTTTGCACTCAAATTATACACATTGAAACGAATTGCAAGTATAGCTGGGAGCATGTATTGGGTTTCTTCTCTTTTAGTCATGTTGACTTTTGTCTTGACTTTTATCAATTGTTTATTTTATTTATAATCAATTGTGTCACATGGAATTTGTGCACATTCATATATTAAATACGTATGTTAAAGTGTCATGAAAAAAATATTGTATGTTAGAGATGTAAAATATGTACACTTTCAGTATTTGTATTGATTCGTTTTATTTGTTAATTCAAATCATAAGATGCTTTACAATTTCAAAAAATGTGAAGTATTTATAACTCAGAATATAATTGAATTTTTGTAAATCAAAAATTGAAATATATCAAATTTTAGCTTGGTATCATAATTTTGTTTTTTTTTTTTCTATTTATAAATTTAGCAATACATCTTTATAAACTATATTTTTAGTATATTTATTTGGTATATTGTTGTTGTTGTTTATCAAAATTTTCAATCCATTTCTTGATGTAACTCTCGAAAGTGCAACATATAATTGTCCATGAGTAAAAACAGGTTCCGGTAAATATATGCCAACTTGATTTAGTGATTGACCTTGACTTTTATTAATAGTCATAGCGTAACATGGTCTTATCGGAAATTGTCGCCTTTTAAAAATAAACGGCCATTTGTTTTCAGATGCAGTAAGAACAATTCTAGGTATAAAAACTTTTTGACCTATGTTGTCTCCTGTTAATATTTTTGCTTCTATTAATCGATCAAATAATTTTGTTACTATTAATCTTGTACCATTACATAAGCCAGAAGCTTGATTTAAATTTCTTAATAACATGATAGGCATTCCTATTTTCAAAATTAATTCATGTGGTGGTAATCCATTAAATTCAAGTTTATTCAAAAATTCTATCGGATATAAAATCTTCATATTTTCATTATTTCCAGAATTCAATACAATATTGTCTGCACTTAAATAAGTTGTTTTGTTACCTGGTAATAAGTTTATAGCGTAATCATTTATATCTCGAACTGTTGCATTTCGTGGTGTAACAATTGCACGTTCTTTTAAATAGTTAAAGTCATTGTAATTGATGGTAAAATCTGAATAAGTTGCAAGAAAAATTGCTTCTATTGGATTTGTATAAGTATAAATAAGTAAATCGCTTGGAATTTCAACCCAAGATGCATCTCTATCATTCTCATCATTAATTGAACATATACGACCTTCTCCAATTTGTAATAACCAATTTGCAAAAGTTGAAATATTTATTTTTTCTTCATCAGTTAAATTTTTTTTTGATAGTCTCATGTTCTCTGTTAGGTTGAATATTTTAAATGATGACCATAGGTATGAACTATTTAATGAAGCTTCAATTATCTGTTCTTTGGTTCCTCCTGTAATAACAGGTAGAATCTGTCGAAAATCTCCGCCCAATAATATAGGTTTACCACCAAATGGTTTGTTATTTGGATCTGATAGAATATCACGTAAAGATTTATCTAGTGCTTCAAAACAGTGTTTATTACACATTGGAGCTTCATCCCAAATAATTAATTCTGCTTTATCAATTAATTTTGCAAGATGAGTACCTTTTTTTATTGGACATATTGATAAGCTATTGACTGTCAGAGGTATTTTAAATCGAGAATGAGCAGTTCTACCATTTGGAAGTAATAGTGAAGCAATTCCAGATGAAGCAACAGCTAAAACAATTTTTCCTTCAGATCTTAATTTGCTTATTATTGTATGCCATAAAAATGTTTTACCAGTTCCTCCATAACCGTGAACAAAAAAAGTATTAAATGTTTTTTCTTCAATTGCTTTAATAACTTCATCATAGACAATTCTTTGACATGGATTTAATTGAGCTACCAAATTTATATGTTGATATTTTAGCTGAAGACAATCATAATCTAATTCTTCTCTTAATAATTTGTTATTCAATTGTAATAATTTATCTGTATCAGGCATTGGTAATTTATGGTCTTTTAATGAACTTGATAATTTATTAAATAATTGTTCTAATTCAAATAATAGTTCATTTTTTAATTCTGATTCTGACAAAATGAGATTTGGATTTCCTAGTTGAACTCTGGCTTTATGCAAAATATCATCACACATATTGAACCAATGTGAATCTAATAGCATTTGAGGATTTGCAACTTCACAATATAAAATTATTGTAACAAAAAGTTGACGGATTTCAGAAGCTGTTGCAGTATGTAAAGAATCTGTTAATGCTTCAATCCATTCTTTATCATCGCCTAATAAACCTAAAACTCGGCAAGCTTCCTGATAAGAAGTATATGTGATACCATTTATTGTTTTTATTGAATCATAATTGTGACAACCTTTTTGAATATTTAATAACATTCTCATAAAATATAATTCACCTTTTGCTGGATGTACATATGCTATTCGACCAATTGTTTGACATTGTTTTCTTGGTTTCCAAAATTTTTTATTATCGTCCCAAACAAATTTGGTGGGAAATTGTGTATAAGTTAATTCAGATGCATTTGAATAAGTTGAATTTGCTTTAAACCATCCAGTGAGCATAGTATCTTCTGTACTTTTTTGTTTTATTATTGATTGTAGAGATTGATATTCATTAAAAACGATATTTTGTTGTAAAGGCAGATGAATTTGTAAATGTTGGACAGCTGGATGTCGAGAATGAATTGAATATTCAAATAATCTCCAGACAGATTCGTGGGCAGTTAAATAACGACAATTAAGATAAGTTGTAATTTCATCATTTAGATTTTCATAAAATAAAACTCGGGCTCTATCTGGACCTTTATTTATGTATTTAAATAGATATTTAATTAACATAGATTGAGAGCATAATTCAACGTTAATATGAGCATTATATCTTAATAATAAATTTGAATTATAGGGCACAACAAAATTATTTCCAATTTGTATATTATTTTTTACAACAAATTTTGTATGGTCATTACGACGTCTGTATATTGGAGGTGCATTTGTTTCAAATGTAGTATCTGTATTATATGGTTTTGGAAAAAATTTAGAACATTTTCCGTCTCTCATGCAAGGAGATTTTGGATTTATTTGTCCGCAAGGTCCATGAATCATAAATTGGCTAACTATTTTAAAAAGTTCTGGATCAATATTTTTATCTGGCAATTCTGCAGAAATAATAGAATCAATATCAGTTGGTGTATAACATTTATAATCTTTTTGTAACCAAAACAACATATGAGCATGAGGGAGTCCTCTTTTTTGAAATTCTATTGTGCAAACATCTGCGTCAATTTGTCCGAAAGGTTCACCGGATTTAATATAAGCAATCATATTTTGTAATTTCATATTAAACATTCTCGAAATTATGTCAGGTCTGTCTTCAACTTTACAGTTGGGATTGTTCTTAAAATATCTTTGTATTTCAGGCCATTTAACATTGCATGTAAAAGTTATAAATAAATCAGGATTACCGTACTGTCTGCAAATTGCCATGGCATCTTGATAATTATTTATCATATCTCTAGGACTACCAGTATGAGAACTTGGTAAAATAATTTTTTGTCCTAAATCAAAACCTCTTTTAATTCCAGCTGAATCTGCAGTATAAATGTCTTTAAAAACTTCACTTCGAAAATTACTTTGATTTTTTCTAATCCAATCTAAGCGATCTTCTTCAACTGTTGCATAAGCATCGACTAAAAATTGTTGAAATAGTCGTCCACCTTTTAATAAAGTGTTTGTTATATTATTTCTGTCTTGAATCTGATATGTAATATAAGCTCGCATTGATACTCTTTGTCTTTTCTGTGTACGATTTTCTGTCAATTGTT
This sequence comes from Rosa rugosa, assembly GCF_958449725.1. Classification (NCBI taxonomy): domain Eukaryota; kingdom Viridiplantae; phylum Streptophyta; class Magnoliopsida; order Rosales; family Rosaceae; genus Rosa; species Rosa rugosa. The sequence continues at coordinate 3,443,294 of NC_084821.1, forward strand.
GCATTAATAAATTTATTTTATATCCATCTTCACCATATGGGAAAAGTATTGGATATTGTAGTGACATATATTTTGGATGTATTTTAGAAATACGTTGTAAATGTCCACTGTTTGATTCAATAATTACATCTTTATTTGAATTATGTTCTCCAATATCACCAACTATCAAACCACTAATTTCATCACTTGTTGGTTCTTCATATTGCTTACTATCAGTAGCTTGGCGATTAAGTATACTCATATTTAATGAAGGCAGAGAATGATTTTCAAATTTATCTCTTATCATTCGAAATTCTTTAACTAATTCATTAGTCTCATCAAACATTTTAATAAGTCCTTCGACAATATCTGGTTTGATATTTTGATTAACATGATCTGGATCAATAGCATTGATACGATTTGAAATCTCATTTTTTGTATCATATATGTATAACTGAGCATATTTAGGACATTCTCCATCAGAAGGTAATACAGAACCCATTAAATGATGGACTTGACCACTAATTTTAAAAACATATGGACCTGAACCACTATTTATCTTATAATCAATTTTCGCTCCCATTGATGTAAAAGAGAACATCGAATTGTAAACTCTTATATTTTCTCTGAAAAGTTTACTTTCTGAACCATTGTTTGGATCTAATAATCTTTCAAGAAAAATTGGTGTTGGTTTTGGCTGCTCAATTTTGATTTGACCTCTTTTGCAACATTTTGTATAAATGAGAGGCTCATTTGAAGATGATTGCTTAACAGCTTCTCCGAACCAAAAAGATGCATTGCAATAGTCACATTCATGAACATTATCACCCGAATCCTCATATTTTACAATTGATCCTGCAATGAGAAATTTCACTTTTGTTAGTCAAACAAATATGATAATTATTTTTTGAAAATAATGCGTAAGAATTATCACATGCCAATAACCTTGCTTGCTTCTTTGATATGATGCTTGACCAAATGGATGAGAGTACTGACCTGCATACAAAATTTGTAAACAGTTAGTTACATTGTTCATTAAAATTATAATGATGTGATGACAGTTAGTTACTATCAATTTGCAGAAATTTAGACCCGTATCAATGCTAATGCTGCAATATTTTAATTTACTGAACTATTTAATAAAAGCTATATGCTGAAAACTTAATGCTGCTGTATCAATTAATTCAATCAACCTGAAAAATTTCTCCTTCCTTTAATCATCAGGGGAAATAAATTCACTAATAGAAATGGCAAATGTATACCAAGTCTGAACAATTACTGCATCTGAGTTTAGAAAAGATGAGTAACAAAAACACAGAAGCTGTATTGTGATATGAGCATTACCGGCAAAACTTAATTAAGAGTGATACAGGAGACAGAACGAAACAAAACCAACTGAAATTAACACCTAATTCGGTTCCAAACTAAAGACTTCAGAAGTCATACTTGTAATACTCTGTTTCTTATTGAAGACTAAAATTTGAAACCAACTGAAATTTGATTGAATAAAAATAGAGACGACAAAACTGAATAATTTGAAAACAAAATTGAAGTAGATATAAAGTTATTAGTACAGGAAAAGGAAATACAGCAGAACAACAGTCTCGTTAAAATTAAGGCCATAAATTAAATTAATTAAAAAATTTACCTTCTGTAATCATATGCGGATTTTCGTTTGCAACTGCAGTGATATTTTGGTTGTCGCTATTTGATACTTCAGCAATTTCTGGATAAGACACTATAATCAAAAATCAAACAATGTCAATTAGTTTATATTTCTAAAGAAAGACCAGTTTTTGCCAAAAACTATTTGCATAGATCAACATTTCAAAGGACATAAAATAGACCCACCTGTTTTCCATCTACGTGATTTAACCTGATCAACACGATTACATCTAGTTCTTGTTGCAACAAAGCCCTCACCACTGCAGATTCGTTGAATTTTCTGTTGATTCTGACGATTTTCAACATCACACTGTTCTAACAATCTTTTTGCTCCTCTCATCATAGTTTTTGGTGCCATCACTGCATTCAAATATGTAATCCAGTTTAAATTTCAGACAATTATCTCTAATAATGATAATTTGTAAGTCCATTCATAGTCTCATAGATAGACACACACTAACAATAACCTATTAATCACCTCTTCCATAACATAAACTGAATATCAGCGGTAAACTGAATACAAAACTACCTGTAAAATTTCTATCTAAACCCAAAACAGCAAAAGAGACTGACAGCACGCTGTCCTCTAGATCTGCAGAATGAAAAAAAAAAAATTTACACTATATGATAACACTTTAGACACAGAAACTATAAATGAATCACCGATGAAATACAATAGAAGTTTATATCCAATTTGAATCATTCTTAACATTTTTAGAATCAATCATGAGATGATCCAAAAAATCATCAAATTCAAACTGAAAGTAATACATTACGTAAACACAGCATGAATCTAAGTACAAACTTTACATCATTTTGAATCAGAATGTAAAAAACTGAACCAAATAGCATCCCCAAACATATCATCACTAAATTACTAACTAATTTGCATTAATACCAATAATGAACATCAATATGAACATATCAATTCTATGTTAACTACATACCTGAATAGCAATAAGACGGTGAGATACTTCCAAACAATGTACAGAGGAACAGCGGCAGAAGAATAATACACACACTTCTTTGCATATAATCTGAAAAACACAAACCAAAGAACAATCAAATTTGAAAATTAATCATTAAGCTGCCAAAAAACATAACCAAGGTATTATAATTTAGCAATCACATTGTTTGGTATAGAGAAAAGGAGGTATTATAATTTATTATAATTTAGCTTCCAAATAGAGTTTTGTTTGGTATTATAATTTAGCAATCACTTATTGCTCAACAAAATGTGTAACTTTCAACAACAGTACATAAATGAGGTTGGTATAGATAATCAGAGGGAGAATGGAATCAATACCGAGCCTTCAAAATTAGATTTCCAAAGTCTCTTGTTTTATGTTTCGGCTCTTCAAGAGTAAGCCTCACCTGCAAAACCAATATAGAGAAAAGGAGGTTTGATATATCAGTGTGGATTGTACACAGAGTGTAATAAAAGGAATACATATTGAAACTGGACGTCAATTTGGTATTTATTCACTTGTGTATAAAATGCATCTACGTCTCATTTACATCTCATCATTTTTTTGGTTATGATTAATCTGTTTTTGCTATGGGATGATATGCAGTTATCAAAGAATGAAACTTATGAATTAAGAAGGTCAATACAGATGTTGGAAAGGAGGTTCAAGTAGGTTAATATATGCAGTGATATCTACAGCTAAGTGACTCTTTCTGTCTTTCAGATTAAAAATATCGAAATCAGTTAAGAATACCAAAAAAAAAAAAAAAATTATATATACTTAAACACAAATTTGGTCTCTATCTTTTCTATACACTTAAACCTCCATACTTACGCAATACCCACCTATGCACTAATCACCTAAATGCCTAAATCTATGATAGCAAAACTTCTACTCTTTCTTTGACAACTATCCCTAACCTCCTCTTATTTTCATCGAAGGTGAATTCGACTCTACTATACTCTGCTAAGAAAAAAAAAAGAACATAACAGCAACAACACGCATTTCGAAACCTCCAATCCTTACTCCCCCAACGAAACCCATATCTATAACAATCATTCGTTCTCTGGCAGCTATCCCTAACCTCCCCCTCTTTTTATTTATTTACTTCAGTATTTATTGAAAATAGAAGAAGTAGACAGACAATACTGAATTTAGAATAAAAACTCTTCACAATTTACCCAAAAAAAAAAAGGCCTCACCTTGAACCTCCTCCAATCAATCACTGAAATAAACTGAAGCACAAACAATACCCCTACAAAATCGAAACTGAAGTCAATTGAAAACCAATCACAGCAAAAAAAACCCAATCAAAATGACAAACCAACGTAACAAATCAAAAACCTAACCCAAAAGGTACCCGACAGAGTTATCCAAAACGCAGATCCTCCTCCTTCTCACAGCAAAACCGAACAATACCCCTACAAAATCGAAACCCAATTCAATTAAAAACCAACCACGGGAAAAAACAGACCAATCAACACTATAAACCAAAGACAGCAATCAAGAACCAACCCAAAAGGTAAACGGCAGATCTTCTTCCTCCTCACAGCAAAATGGAATCACCACTCTCTCTCTCTCTCTCTGTTTCGACTGTGCTTTCTCAAGAAACAAACCTGCACTCTTTCGACTGTGCTTGCTCTCGATCCTTCTATACCTGTCTGGCTCTCTCGATCCTTCTTGATCTCTCTCTTCGTGGAGCAAGCAAACAGAGCCACGTGGAAACCAACCAAACCAACTATAATTAAAGAGAAACATAGGGGCAAAACCGTAACTCCATTTTGCACAGCGATGAACAGTTAACCGGGCTTTAGATATATGTATAATTTCCCTCAATTTCTCGAACCTCTATCCCTCCTTGGTGGGTGGGTTTTTTCATTTGGTTTTTGGAGTTTCTTCTTACCTGCCTGTGCTTGAGAGTTGAGACCTTGTTCTTGCAGTTTCTTCTTTCCTGTTCTTGATTTCCTCTTCTTTTGATTTGGTGGTTTCCAATGGCCTCCAGCTCCCAAATAGCCTGTGCATCTCCTCCTTCATCAGATCCAAGTTGGGAGAATGATGTGTTTTTGAGTTTCAGGGGTGTAGACACTCGCAAGGGGATTACAGTCGACATACACGACCGACTTACTAGGAGAGGAGTTAATACGTTCCTGGATGAGCAAAACCTTAGAGTAGGCGATGCTATTTCTCCCACTCTTCTAAAGGCAATTAAAGAATCAAGGTTTGCAATTGTTGTTCTCTCGAAAAATTATGCTTCTTCTACTTGGTGTTTGGAGGAACTTAGAGAGATTTGTGAGTGCATGAAAGACCATAACAGAATTTTGCCACTATTTTATCATGTTGATCCTACTGATGTTCGATATCAGAAAAACAGTTTCGGAGACGCTTTCATTAAGCATGAAAACTCTCGGCGACACAAATCAAAGAAGATGAAACAATGGAGAGATGCTTTAAAGAAAGTGGCCGGTTTCTCGGGGTGGAATACACAAGATTATAAGTAAGCATAATTAGGCTATCTTAATTCCGTACCAAGAGTTATAATTGTGCCTACAATTTCGATCGGTACTATATATTTACCTAGCTAACGCTTATTTTTGACCCTTGATTTATTGTTGTAGGACTCACAAACAACTTGTTGACGTCATTGTGGAATTTATCTGCAGTATAGTAGTACCTGATGCAATTGAGTCCACGGGAGATTTCGAAGCATTTGAAGTAACAAAACAAGCCATGTATGAGATTATGAAGGCGTCTACAGATGATGACGTCACTGCAATTGGTGTCTACGGCATGGGAGGCGTTGGAAAGACAACCATGGTAAAACATGTCGCTGCACATGCTAGAAAAAGTGGGATTTTTGATCATGTGATTATGGGTGTCGTATCCCAAAACCCTGACTTGAAAAGAATTCAAGACACATTGGCAGAGTTGCTGGGCTTCGAATTACATGAGGGGACAGAAATTGGAAGAGCAGCTAGATTGAGCAAGGAGATAAAGAGAAGAAATAAGATCCTTATAATCCTGGACGACATTTGGGAGAGAATGGAATTGTCAGACATAGGAATACCTAGCTACAAGGAACTTCGAAAGTGCAAGTCCAAAGTGCTACTCACCACAAGGATAAGAAATGTGTGTCATGCGATGAAGTGCCAAGAAAAGATCAACCTCACTACCCTATCAGAAGAAGATTCTTGGACCTTGTTTGTGAGAAATGCAGGAAGGTCTTTTGAATCCACCAATTTCGAGGATGTTGCGAGGAGGGTAGCTGGAGAGTGTTGCGGTTTACCGATTGCATTGATAGCAGTTGCAAGGGCACTCGGAGATAAAGACTTGGTGGAATGGAAGAGAGCAGCTCAAAGATTAGAGAAGTCTCATACTGCCAACCCTGAGGATTACGGAGAGGCATCCAAATGTATAAAATTAAGCTATGATTACTTGAAAGATGAGGACTATAAGTCATACTTCTTGCTCTGTTGCTTATTCCCAGAAGACTTTGAAATCGAAATAGAAGACTTGTTCAAGTATGCGATCGGGAAAGGGTTGTTTCGAGATGCCGACACAATCGAAGAAGCCAGAGACGAAGCTGATTCCGTGGCCACACACCTTAAACATTGTTGCTTGCTTTTGGATGGTGAAAACAATAAATTTGTAAGGATGCATGATGTTGTCCGGGATACAGCCATTCAAATTGCACAATCTGAAGATGGGCATGGGTTTTTGGTGAAAGCTGGCTGTGGTTTAAAGGATTGGCCTCGTCGATTACATGAAGGCTATTCGGCAATCTCACTAATGGCTAATTGTATTGCCAAGCTACCTGAAAAGTTGGTATGTCCAAAACTCCAAATTTTGTTACTCAACTCTAATTCCTCCATAGGAGAGATCCCAGAATCCTTTTTTCAAAGTCCGAATGAATTAACGGTCTTAGATCTTACGCGGACCCGTATTTCATTACTACCCCAATCATTCAGTCTGCTAACCAATCTCCAAGCTTTGTATTTAGATCGTTGTTTCAAATTTATTGACACTTCTAAACTGGGAGAACTTAAGAAGCTTGAGATTCTTAGTATGAGAAATTCATGCTTTAAGGGGTTGTCGAGAGAAATAGGAGATTTGACCAATCTAAGGATGTTGGATATCACCAGTAAAAGTATTGACACAGTTCCATCCAAAGTGATATCAAAGTTGCATAATTTAGAAGAACTGTACATGCAGGGATTTTGGAACTGGGGGAGTAAAGTTGTGGGAGAAGGAGACGAAACCAATGCGGGCTTTGACGAGGTAACTAGCTTGTCAAATTTAAGAGTTTTGGAGGTTTGTATCCCCGATGCAGAATGTATCCCTAAAGATGTTGAGTTCAATCCGAATTGGGTTAAGTTTAATATATGTATCGGCAGAGACGACAAGATGAAAGCCACTGATCAATATGCTCATAATTCAATATTCTTGAAGATTGACACTATCAGTAACTTACCAGACTGGTTTTGCAATGCGGTGATGACCATAGCAGGGAGCCTACAGTGGAGAGGGTGCCAAAGGCTTATTGAATGTTTTATGGAATATGAGCATGGAAGGTTACATGGATTGAAGCATCTCTCTGTATACGGTGACTATGACCACGAGCTGATGAGCGTGTTAACATGGGTTCCGAAAGAACCTGTGTTTGAGAACTTGGAAGAGCTGCGTCTGATTGGCGTAGATTGCCGGGAATTATGTGTTGGTGAATTACCACCTGGGTCTTTGTTCAATTTGAAGTTATTAGAGGTAAATTGTTACAACTGGGGGATCAATGTACTTTTACCATCAACATTGTTACAGAGACTTCCAAATCTGGAAGAACTAAATTGTTGTGGCATGGAGGAGATTGAATATGTGTTTGGGTATGGAGCGCTATTTGAGCCAAAACACTCAAAATTGAGAAAGATAAAGTTGTCTCGTCTACCGACAGTAAGAAGCATATGTAATGCACCTGCTCCACCTGCAATGTTCCAGAATCTTGAGTGGTTGTTCATTGATTATTGCCACTTGCGGGGAAGTCTCTTCACCTCTGATGTTGCTCAATGTCTTTTTCAGTTGAAATACATTGATATACGGTATTGCCCCCTTCTGGAAAGAATAGTTGAAGTAAGCAACAAGAAGATCATTCTTCCAAATTTGGAGGAATTAGCTTTGTTCCTACTTGATATGATCTGCTATGAAAGTGCTACTTTTGATATTGAGTGTCCTTCATTGGAAAGATTGTGTGTGTTTGGCTGCCCGAAATTTTTAGCCTCTTATTCTGACTTCCACAGCAGAAAAGAAATCGAACTCAACAGGTATGTTGCTGTGTTAAAAACCTACTTGATTTGTCATTTTTGGTAGTCCGATTGCCTACCCGTAAACAAATACAAAACGATCATTTTTGTTTCATTCAAATCCATGATTCATTTGCCATCATTCAATGGAAATGAGTTTCCACCACCAGTACACCAAAGAATTTTTTTTTTTTTCTTTTTTTTTTTTTTTGATAATCAAATGATCGCTTGTTGATATTTCATAGAAATTTCATGTCATTGATGATCGATGGTTTATTTTTAATTGCTCTACTTAACAAACTACAATATGAAAAGCCTAGGTACGCTTTGAAGAAAATTTGAAAACAGGGTGCTTGTGGATTTGCACCGCATACAATGTTTTATCTTCATTTGTTCCCTCTAAATATTGCATTTTAGTTTAGCTTTGCTTTTAGATTTCTCCTCCTAGCTTAAATTAGACTAGCCTCTTAACATGTACTCCGGATATGTCAATTTATTTATGGGTGCGGCTATTGCCACCCAACAATTTTCTTAGTTCACCCTACAAATACATGAATTATTGAAAGACTATATTATCCAAATGTAAAATGATTAATAAGTACAGTAATTTTTAAAAATTCAAATATGTAAGAAAAAATAAATAGATAAGTAATTAATTAAATATAAAGACTACTTAATTTCTCATTGGATAACATTAATTTTTATCTTCTCCACCGAAATTTGAATTTATTACTATTTTTTTGTCTTTTTGTTGCCTCCCCATCGTTAATTTGTTATTCAATTCACAAAATCATTAGTGTTAACTTCATCAAAATCTTTGCAATAACTTTTACGAACACCGCAAATTAAAAATTTAAAACACTGAACGAAAAAAAAATCAATCTCTTTTTTTTTTTTTTTGAAAGGAAATCAATCTCTTCTTCATTGCTCATAGTTGTAAATTTGCTTGTATTTTTACTTGGATTGAAAGAACATTGAAATTGAAAGAAAAAAATCAAAAAAATGGAAGTAAATTTAATGAGAGATTTTCGTTAAAAATATTTATTTTTTAATTGGATATGTCATATAGAGATATTCTTGGAAAGAGAAAATCTGCATGCCATTTGACCTTTAATCTTGAGAAATTTGTGGTTAATATCAGTTTTACCCTATTTTGATAAAATGTTGTTCTTCTGCATATTAATAAACTATGGGCATAAGAGGAGATTTAAAAGTTTAAACATTGAAAGAAGAATTTGCTTAATTATATAAGATAAAGAACCAAAAAATAAAACTTGTATTAGGATAAACTCACTCAACCCACCCCCTCCCCCCCCCCCCCCCACACACACACACACACACATATATTTGCTAAGCTACACCCAATTCACATAATTGAATTTTGAGGAATGCTAACAATCTTCCCTTTCAACTTTCTCCTTTCTACCTTTCCTATTCATTGCATGCCATGTATATTCTACTACCTAAAACATTCAAACTGTTGATACAATTAAAAGACAAGTTTTCGCTTCCCCCCTTTATCCTTGCTTAATTTCACATGCATTTAATTAAGTAATTTATTTTAGTTTCTCAATTTTTTTTTTCTTTTGTGAATCTTTTTTATTTGCAATATATATATAACTCCTGTGGGCTTACAGTTGAGATTTTACATAAGAAATACGCACATGGTACTTATATATTTAAGAACATAATTCAAATTTTATCCAAAAATATAAAAATATAAAAACAGAATTGAAGCCCAAAAAATAGCCAAACATTTCCTTTATATACATATATCGAAGAGAATGTAAAAAAAAATTAAAAAAATAAAGAGAGAGAGAGAGAGAGAGAATTTATTGGCAAAATAGCCAAATTACCCCCTAACTTTTCCCATAACTGCCAATTCACCTCCTGACATTTCAATTTTGATTTTTCACACCCTAACTTTTCTAATTCTTACTGACTCACACCCTACCGTTAACTTTTAGATTTTCCATCCAATTTCTACGTTAACTTGCTGGGCATTTTCGTCTTTCCAATTGTCACCAAAAAAAAAAAAACCTTAATAAACCAATTGTTCAAGAATATCAATACGTACAAAAACAAAATAACATGAGGTTAATTTTTTTTTTTTAACACTCTTACCACTAACAAAAAAAACACCCAACCCTAAAACTCTTAAGTGTGTGTGAGTGTGTGTGTGTGTGTGTGTGAGTGTGTGTGTGTGTGTGTGTTTTTGTGACAATTGGAAAGACGAAAACGCCTAGCTAGCAAGTTAACAGAGAAATTGAATGGAAAATTTAAAAGTTAACGGTAAGGTGTGAATCGGCAAGAATTAGAAATGTTAGGGTGTGAAAAAAAAAAATTGAAATGTCATGAGGTAAATTGGCAGCTATGGGAAAAGTCAGGAGGTAATTTGACTATTTTGCCGAATTTATTTAATCATCTAATCTCATATGTTTTCTAACGAGAAGAGAAACAAATGTATGTAGCTACCATGTCGATGAGGCGGATGAGATATACCATTTTGTTTGGTTTTTTATTTTCTGTGGGTTTTATATAAAAATATGTAAAAAAAACTCAAAATTTTGGAACATTACAAAACAAATGAAAGAAAAAATTTTGTTGAAAAACTTAGGAAATATAAGAAATGAAAAAAATTAGAGTAAAATTAGGAAAATAAAGTTTTGTACAAGAACCAAGAGTTTTTTTATATATTAATAGAGAGCATTTAATAAGGGTGAAACATGGAATGAAATTAGTTGTTTCTTAAGGTAGTAAATTTGTAGATTTTAACCATAAATGAATCCACATGGCAGAAGATAAGTGAGGAAGATAGAAAGAGAAAGTTTAGAAGGGTAACCGTATTACTAAAAGATTTTTCTTGTAGGTTTATGTGTATAATTAAGATTTTTCTCATTTTTTAACTTGACTATTTTGCCCTTCTAATTAAATAGGCTGTAATCTAAATCCTTCTTAATTTTAGCCGGATGTTTACTATTTTTTGAATTTGAATTATGGCTAAAAAATTTGAAATTTATTACAATCAACTTAATCCTTGATTTTTTTTCTTATTTAAAACGACTAATTTTCCTTTATTTCTTCCTTTCTGATGTGAGCTATGTATCTTTTTTTTTTTTAGTAAATATGTGTGCTTATCATCAGAATATGTTATATTCCTTTTATGTAGATATTTATCTTTTTTGACGTGGTTAGATATTCTCTCACTCAGGTTGCACCTAATCTCTAAGTGGGAATACTCTTTAGCCATTTATAGACTTCTAGAATCTATTGGGGAAAAAAAATTCAAAATTCAAAAGCCAACGATGTTGAAATCGATATTCGTTAGCATAAACCCTAAAAAAACAAAACACAAATCACAAATACCTATTGAAGAGGAATTAACCTACACGCATAATATTTAGATACCTATAAGTTAGGTAGCTACATAACAATTGAGTATTATAAATAACCTCCTATCTAGCATAAACCCTAAAAAATAAAACGCAAATCACAAATACATATTGAGGAGGAATTAACCTATACTTAATCAGATATACATACCTATTCAGATACCTATAATTTAGGTATCTACAATAACAATTGGGTATTATAAATAAAGACTAAATTTAGTTTAGTCCGTCGAACTTTAGGGGTAAAATTAGTTTGGTCCCTCAATTTTTTTTTTAATCACGTTGGTCCCTAAGCTTTCAAATCCCATCAGGCGCGTCCAATTTTTGAATTTCCCTCTGAATGTAACGTCATTCGCTGAGCTAGAGACATGTGGCCCCTGTTAGCCAAATAGTCACCTTCAAGTATAAGGGGTACAAGTAATAGTATAGGGATTTAAGAAAGGTTGTCGAACCCGCGAGGATTGGATTCCTTTCACTAGCTAGGGTGTGAACCTAAGGAGAGCTAGAATATGCAAATGTACAATCCCGAACCTAGAAACACAAGGAAATCTAGGCTCATGGTGAGTATGTGCAAGATGAAGTAGTGATTTGATTTTGGTTTTTGATCATAGTTTTGAATTGAAAATAACTAAATGCTCAAATATAAATTAAATTACTCTAAAGTAAATTAGTGATCAAATGGATGAAAGTTAAGATTTAGATTGTCTACCACTAACTTCCCTTGCAAGTATTGATGCATTTCAATATGAATGATGCTAAATTAATTAATCAATTTCTCTCCTTGCATCCCTTTCGGGTATGACAAATGACATGCTCCTTTTGTGATATCAAGCAACTTCTTTGGGGTGTAGTCCTTAACTACTTAAGTTATGCATTTCAATCCAGTTAGGTATCTAGTGCATTACCCTAAGTGCATAAAGTTTAGAGATGAAGAAATCGTGCAAACCAACCAAGCTTATCTCCAAGTGATTGTAATTCACAACCCCTACATGCACACCTAGTGTGCTTTCATGCTTTAACATTTAAAGGTTACCAATCTCTAAACATTATATCATGACATAGCAAACACACATACTCAAAGTGGTAAAGTCTAAGCATATGCATTCAACTCTTGAACTAGCATGTAGGCATATTAAAGAAAATTGCATCACATCTTATTATAACATCACTTTATACAAGATTGGTTAGGGCTTTCAACCCTAGCCCCAACAAAGTACTACTCACTCATAATTACATATACTAACTTCATAATCAATAAACACCAAAATATAATCTAGAGTAAAAGGGATAGAATTGGCTTAGTGGTGTGTCGGATGGTCCTTAAGCTCACGTCTTGGTGGTGGTGGTGATTCCTTCTCCTTCTTGCTCTTAAAGATTTGATGATAAAAGATAGTGAAACTTGTATTATGTATTGTGTGAATAGGTGAAGTAGATGGAGAAAATGATGATAGAAAAGAGAGTGGGGAAATGATGTAGTGGTGGTGGTGTTAATGGAGGTAGAGGATAAGAAATGGTGGTGGTGATGGAGGAGATAGAGTAGTAGGGATAGTATGGGAATTATGAGTTTGAATTTTGGGAGGTGAAAATGGAGGTTTTGTGGAGGAGATGGAGATAAAGAAGATATAATGGTGTGGTATGGGTGATTGTTTAGAGTGTAATGAAAGGATGCTTATATAGAGAAGAGAAAGAAGCAAGTAATGATGATAGTTGTAGTATGGAGGTGGAATATGATAGTAAAAGTAATAATGATAGTAGAAATATTGATTATAGTGGTATGATGACAGTGGAAGTATGAAGGTGGAATATGATAGTGAAAGCAATGGTGATAGTGGACTTTTGGGTAATAAGGAGTAATTTGAATCAAAAGGTAATTTGGATTTTGGTTAAGATAGAATGATGATAAATAGATGTGGAATAGATGTTGTGGTATAAACTCATCCTTCTTACTCCTTCATGAATATGGCTGGAAAATACATGGCACCACCGTGAGTGGTGGCGCACCTCTACTTCAATGGTTCGCCGGAATTTGGTATTTAATTAACATTTTGCTCTACATTTGACAGTTATTCTTCCTAACTCCAATTCTCCACTTCGATTAAAGCTCAAAATTAATGTTTTCTTCACTCTTGCAATAATTCTAGATAAATAAGAAAATGATTTAGTGAAAGCTAAGGGCCTGTTCGGTAACATTCTACAAAACGATATTCGGAAAATTGTTTCACAAAACAAAAACAATGAATTGTACTTGGCATTTTTGTGACTTGAGAATGTGTTCGGTAAAATGTTTCGAAAACAGTTTATGAGAAATAAAACAGTAAAACTTGTATGGTCATCTTAAGAAAATTTTGTAAAATTCTTTTCTTGTTGAAGCATGAACTACTAAGAAATATAAAATTAAAATAAATAAATAAATCTTTATCGCCGTCGTCTTTACACTTGTCGGTCTTTCTTCTACTCTCTCTCCCAAATACCTCCATGTGTCTGCAACAACTTATCAAGCATGCACAAACACAAATCCCAAACTCAAATTCATATTTTTCTATCCTAAGTAAGCTGTCATTGTTCCTATTTTCATGCTATTCAGATTTGTGGGATTATGTAGATCTGTCTCATAATCAATTCGACTTACAATGAGTCCAATTAGAAAAGGAATGGCACAAGGATGAAATTTTGTGGTGTCTCTATCTCTCTCTTGATAGACAAGGTCTATAGATCCAAGAGATCCAAAAAGCATGCAAAGAAAGATAGAGGAAGAAATTGGGGGAAGAACTGCAGGAGAACAAGGGTCGGGGGAGAGAGTGAAAGAACAAGGTCATTGTTCCTATTTTCATGCTATTCAAATTTGTGGGATTATGTAGATCTGTCTCATAATCAATTCGAATTACAATGAGTCCAATTAGAAAAGGAATGGCACAAGGATGAAATTTTGTGGTGTCTCTATCTCTCTCTTGATAGACAAGATCTATAGATCCAAGAGATCCAAAAAGCATGCAAAGAAAGATAGAGGAAGAAATTGGGGGAAGAACTGCAGGAGAACAAGGGTCGGGGGAGAGAGTGAAAGAGTAAGTGAATGAACATAGAGAGCTTGGCAGGGAGTATGAGAAGCTTGCGTGCTTTTTGTTTGCTCTGATTGTACTCGTAAAATAATGAAAACAAGAAAAAGTCGTTTCCACAATTTACACGGATGTTCAGAATTGTACTCTGAGAACAATTCTCCTTGTTTTCAAAATTCAATGCACCAAATGCATATTCCGTCTGTTTTTGGATTCATAATACAAAAAAGGGTATCCTAAAACGATACCGAACAACACCTAAAATAAACTCAAAAACAAGTTAAATTCAATATTTAGGGGAATGCATTAATTATGGTCTAACATCCCCACTTTTGCAGACTCTACCTTAATTTTGGAGAAAATGTCCAAAATACTCCTAATTACATATTTGTCTAATTCTTAAGATTTTTTTTTTCTTGCTCTTCCTCGATCTTGGCTGAGACCCAATTCGATCTTACCCCTCTTCGTCGCCGGAAAGCCGCTTCTTCTTCCCTCCACGATAAACCCTCCTTAAATCCCAATCCAATCCCATAAATCTAAACCCTAATTTCCTATCTTCCGGCCTCCCCGCTAGGATACTTTACCGATCTGGTTTTCACAATTCTGAGCAGGCAGCGGCCACCGCCACTACCCACTGCAATTGACTCCATTGACTTGATCATCCACCTAATCCAGATCCTCCCCTACACCTTCCTCCGACCGCCTCGCCTCCGTTTTTCTTCTAATCACACACATCTCTTTTCTCTCTACACCTGCAATTCCGACCAACCACCCGAATACAGAGCATGACTACCACTGCCCCACTCTAAACCAACATCGACCTCATCAACTTCTAACAAAATCCCATACCCATGGTATCCCCAATCTCTTCATCATCAGATTCACCACCTCTCAGCGTCCAACAAAACACAACCTAACAAAAAACTGACCCGTTTCATTAGCTAGCTCCACCCAAACCCAACGCCTACTCCGGATGCTCTTTCAGCAAGAGCCCCTCATCTTCCCAAATCAGACCCAGTGTCAAGGTCTCGTACAATCAAAACAGGCCAATTAATCCAATTTCATATTCAAATAGAAGAAACTAGAGACATGTGATTTGGATGTGCCCAGAAAGAATAGGTTTTGGGTGTAGAGAGAAGATTTGGGGGATGGGTATTTTCGGTTTGGGCGTGCCGCTGGTGAAGCTCCTGTTAGAAACCAATTCACAGCAACCTCACACACAGTTTTGATGGATAACTCACTTATTGAATTACTGAAAGGTTCTGGCTCATAAAGCCAATACATGAAACAGAAAAGCATAAAAACAGCCCACGAACTAACAGACTCCAATACCGTGGTTGATTAGCTAAGGAAATAGTCAAACACAATCAAACTACAACGAGCTCCTTGAAAGTAGGAGTTATTTGCTGACTTGAACCAAAAGAAACCTAACAAACTGCTGACTCTATCAACGAGCCTTTGAAAACTTCAAACATCTCTAACAAATCCTCCCCTAAACTGAAATTGCCAAAAAGCAATCAGTTTACCTCAGTCAAAGACTTCACTCCCAGCATCCTTCGAAGCTTCTCAAAACTCTCCAACTTCAAAGGTTTAGTCATGATATCTGCAAGCTGCTCACTTGTACCACAGTACCTCAACTCAACCACACCATCTTTTGTGAGATCACGTAAAAAATGAAACCTCACATCTATATGTTTGCTTCTACCATGTAAAACTGGGTTTTTAGACAACTTAATGGTGGATGAGTTATCACAAAACACAGTAATACACTTACTTTGAGAAGGACTGAGTTGATTGAGCACTGTCTTCATCCAAATGCTTTGACACGCACATGCTGTAGCTGCAACATACTCTGCCTCTGTGGTAGAAAGTGTCACCACAACCTGCTTCTTCGAGGACCAAGCAACAGCTCCTCCACTTAACTTGAACACATATCCGGAAGTACTTTTCCTGTCATCACAATCACCGGCATAGTCGCTGTCCGTGAATGCAACCAGTTCTTCTTCACCTCCTCTTTCATAAAACACGCCAAGCTCTATAGTTCCCTTTAAATACCTCAGCACTCTTTTTGCAGCAAGTAGATGCATCTCAGATGGTTTAGCCATATACCTGCTAAGGAGACAGGCACTGTACATCAAATCTGGTCTGGTAGCCGTCAAATACATGAGGCTACCAACCAATTGCTTATACCAAGTTGCATCAATCTTCTCTCCTTCACCTTTTCTAGTTAGCTTCGTACCAGGGACTATTGGATTCCTCACTGAGTTGCAGTTTTTCATGCCAAACCGATCGGGAACTTCTTGAGCATATTTTCTTTGACAAGCATGAATACCCTTCGAACTTTGCTGAACTTCAACACCTAGGAAAAATCTCATCTTTCCTAAGTCTGTCATCTCAAACTCAGACTTCATCGATCGTTTAAACTCCTCAATCAAACAAGCATCATTACTAGTACAGATTAAGTCATCTACGTAAAGACTCACAATTAAAATCTTCTCTCCTTCTTCTTCTGTTCTGATGAATAAGGTGTGCTCATGGCTACATTTTTCGAAACCATTCTTGAGGAAATAGCCTTCAATCTTACTGTACCAGGCCCTTGGCGCCTGCTTCAACCCATACAAAGCCTTTTTGAGTTTATAGACTTTATGCTCCTCTCCTTCCTTCTCATAACCTTGCGGCTGCTCCAAGTATACTACCTCACTCAACTCTCCGTGCAGAAATGCACTTTTTACATCAAGCTGAAACACCGTCCACCCATTTCTTGCTGCCGAGGCTAACACCATCCTTATCGTATCCCAACGAGCCACAGGAGTAAAGACTTCATTGTAATCAACTCCTTGCTTCTGAGTGTAACCCTTCGCCACTAACCGAGCCTTGCATTTATCTACCTCCCCATGCTCGTTCAGTTTCGTTTTATATACCCACTTTGCTCCAATTGGTTTTGCTCCCTCAGGCAAGTTAACCAACTCCCAAGTATTATTCCTTGTAATTGCCTCAATTTCCAGATCCATAGCCATTCTCCACTTCTTGCTCTTAGCTGCTTCCTCGTAGCTGGTTGGATCCTCCTGTGAAGCAAACATCACCAAATTATGCTGTTCATTATCATCTTCAGAGAGCCCTTCTCCACTCTCAAAGTCCTGCATCCATACAGGCTGCCTCCTATTTCTTGTTTCAGGTAAGTCTGATGCATTTTGTTCAGATGAACTTGGTGTGCTTGCTCCAGAACCCTCATTAGAATTAGGTTCTTCATTTTGTTGGTCTTCTTCACTTTCACTTTCATCGTCATCTGCATCACTGAATTCACTCTCACCCCATTCCAGAACATCGGCCTTGACCTCATCTTCACTCCTCCCCCAATTCCAACTTTCATTTTCATTAAACTGCACATCTCGGCTAACCACCACTTTCTTTGTCACCGGGTCATAGAGCTTGTAGGCTTTCGACTCTTCACTTACACCAATCAATACACATTTATGACTTTTGTCATCTAACTTCACTCTCTTTGCATCTGGAATATGAACATACCCTATGCAACCGAAGACTCTGAAATGCTCCACGCTAGGTTTTACTCCACTCCAACTTTCCTCTGGTGTTTTATCCTTCACCGCCACAGTTGGGCTTCGGTTAAGCACATGAACAGTCCATCTCACCGCTTCCGGCCAAAATGGCTTAGGCATCTCTTTTTCAGAGAGCAAACATCGAACCATATTCATTATGGTACGATTTTTGCGCTCTGCAACCCCGTTTTGTTGGGGTGTGTAGGCTGCAGTAAGTTGGCGCTTGATCCCATGAGCTTTGCAAAACTCATTAAACTCCTTTGAGGTAAATTCCCCACCTCGGTCTGTCCTCAAACAACATATAGATAACCCTGACTCCTTCTCAACAAGATTCTTAAAGTGCTTGAAAAACTAAATGCCTCACTTTTCTCAACAAGCAAATAGACCCAAATCTTTCTACTACAATCATCGATGAATGTCAATAGGTACCTTTTGTTGCTGTTTGACTCCGGAGTTATGGGACCGCATATATCAGCATGGATTAATTGAAGTGGCTGAGAACTCCTCCACTGACTCTTTCTTGGCATAGCTTCTCGATGTTGTTTCCCTTTCATGCAACTTGTACACATTTTGGTTGAAACATTGAATTGAGGCAGCCCCTTTACTAGCTTTTTGTACTGCAAGATTCTCAGGTTCTTGTGATTCAGGTGTCCGTATCTTCGATGCCACAGCTCGGAGATGTTCTCAGAAGCTACATTCAAACATGGTGAAGATTGTGGTTTCATGTTTGCAATCAGAACGAACATTCTGTTGGAAGTCATATGTGTATGCATAATGAGCCCCCTCCTAGAGTGATAGATCCTGCATTCTCCATTTCGAATCAAAATAGCCAACCCCTTCTCTTGCAGCTGACCAATACTCAAAAGGTTATTTTTTAACTCAGGTATATAGTACACATCTGAAACTACCTGAGTTACACCTCCTACATCGAGTCTGATGTTGCCTCTTCTCTTCACTGGCATCCTGAAATCATTCCCTAGCTTCACTGAGTGCCTGAATTGTTCATCCAGATCCACGAACCATTCCTTATTCCCCGTCATGTGGTTTGAACACCCTGAGTCGAGAAACCAAACCACCTCCCTTGTTGAATTGTTGAGCTCAACATAGGACATCAGAAGGAGCTCCTCCTCTTCATTGAGTTCAGCATAATTGGCCCTTTTTTCCCAGTCAGGACATTCATATTGATAATGTCCCAACTTGTGACACTTGAAACATTCAACTACTGCTTTATTGAAAGGCTGTCTCACTCTACCTCTACCTCGGCCTCCTCTAAAAGCAGTTCTTCCTCTGCCTCTTCCTGCTCTATCTTCATGAGAGACTTTCAGCA
This sequence comes from Rosa rugosa, assembly GCF_958449725.1. Classification (NCBI taxonomy): domain Eukaryota; kingdom Viridiplantae; phylum Streptophyta; class Magnoliopsida; order Rosales; family Rosaceae; genus Rosa; species Rosa rugosa. Next base: position 3,462,523 of record NC_084821.1, read on the forward strand.
CATGTTCTTCTTCATCATGACTCTTCATTCTCTGATCATGGACAAGGAGGCTACTCTGCAACTCGTCAATTGTCATCGTCTCCAGGTTATTTGATTCTTCAATCGAACACACCACATAGTCAAACCTGGAGACCATGGATCTCAAGATTTTTTCAGTAATCACATTCTCTCGCATACTCTCACCACAAGCTTTCATGTTCTTAGCTATAGCTAGTGTACGCGCAAAGAATGAATTGACTGTTTCACCTTCCCTCATTCTGAGGACTTCGAAGTCTCTGCGCAGGGCCTGCAACTGTGCTCTCTTCACTCTTGTTGAACCTTGGAACTTTTGCTTCATAGAGTCCCAGATTTGCTTGGCTGTATCATCGTGGAGAATGGTCTCCATGATTTCTCTATCGATGGCCTGATAAAGATAATTCTTTATCTTCATATCCTTCAGCTTCTCCTCCTCAATCAGCTTGACTCGTGCCTCTGTAGGTACTGCTCCCTCTGGTACTGTAGAGATTCCATTCTCTACAATACTCCAGTACTCTTTGGAACGAAGGAAATTCTCCATTAGCTTCGCCCAGTGTTCATAAAACCCATCAAATTTGGGAATGGCAGGTTGCACATATTTGCCATTGCTGCTTTCTGCCATTTTCTCTCGACACACTCACTCTTTCTCTTAGTGTTTAACTCACTCCTTCTCACTCAATCAGGCCCCTATGATGGGGCTCTGATACCACTTGTTAGAAACCAATTCACAGCAACCTCACACACAGTTTTGATGGATAACTCACTTATTGAATTACTGAAAGGTTCTGGCTTATAAAGCCAATACATGAAACAGAAAAGCATAAAAACAGCCCACGAACTAACAGACTCCAATATCGTGGTTGATTAGCTAAGGAAATAGTCAAACACAATCAAACTACAACGAGCTCCTTGAAAGTAGGAGTTATTTGCTGACTTGAACCAAAAGAAACCTAACAAACTGCTGACTCTATCAACGAGCCTTTGAAAACTTCAAACATCTCTAACAGCTCCAGTCGAGATGTTCGGCGGCAGAGGCCGTGCAGCAAGGTCGACCGGAGTTTGGTTGCGAATTTCAATGTGGTGGATGGGAGCTTGTGAGGTGTGAAAGAGAGAGAGATGGGGTTTCATCTACAAGCTTGCGTCGGATTTGGTCGGCTTTAAACTGGATTGAATTTGGGTCTGGGGATGGGGTTTCATTTCTCCATCTCCATCTCTCTCTTTCTGGAGCGGTCATTCATTTGCAAGCTTGACTCGAAGTTGGAGCTTGCGTCGTTGTTCATCTTAAACGAGAGAATGTAGAGAAAAATTAAAAAAAAATTAGAAATTAGATTACATTTGAAATGTCCGTTTTGCCCTTCTTAGGGTGTTTAAAGTCTGAAAAGTGGGCCTTATGTCAGCTCCAGCTCAGCGAATGACATCACGTTCCGCAAGAAATTCAAAAATTAGACGCGGCTAATGGGATTTGAAAGCTTAGGGACCAACATGATTAAAAATAAATTCAAGGGACCAAATTAATTTTAACCCTAAAGTTCGAGGGACTAAACTGAATTTAGTCCTATAAATAACCTCATATCTAGCCATCTAGGTATTGATTCATACTACTTAATTCAAGGGTCTAATTATGTTATGAGACATGTCTGTGGGCGTTTTTATCTACAATATATATGAGGCTTGTGGCATATTTCATAATTTTTAACAAAAATATGTTTTGTTATTTGTTCTAGTTAATAGTTTTTTTTGGCATATTTTGTAATTTTTAACAAAAATATGTTTTTTTTTAATAGAAATTGATATCATTAGAATCAATAGCCGGCAAACTGCCAATGGCTAGAGCCTAGCTGCACTTACAAAAAAATAGCCGGCAAGAAAATCCGGAAACCCTAATCTAAGCAAACTCATTACAAGTCGATGATAAGCTCACTATAATTAGCGAACTTATAAACAAAGAAACTCCATGTCTTTTAGGGCTAAATCATTCACTAGCCTCCCATTAGTCAATCACGCAATTATGGTACCAACAGAAAGCCACTTCCTAGCCAACAATTAGGAGCACCTCATTATCCATAAGTTGCTTGAAATACACCAATCACATTCAAGATAATTACCAACTCTCGAAGAAGTCATGATCCGAATAGATTGACAGTTGAAGACCATAACTAGCCCCAAACTTGCCCAAGTAGGTCTAAACCTCTTGAGCCGGGCCTGCTCAATTCACTAGGTAACAAGTGAGGGTGGCAAGACACCCTCCTTGAGAGCCCATGAACTTGGCCCAACTAGCCCAACCTCAGAATTAGGCCCAGAGCCCCAGGCCCAACTCCTAGCCCAGGAACCCGCTTTGAGCAACACCACCACCGTTGCTTCGGGCGGTCGATTACTCTAGAAGGCCATAGTCGCTTCCTTTATGTGTCTAAGCTAACTAGACCACCACCGCAACACGTTTGACAGAGCAGACCAGAACCGATTTGTCTCCCTTTGTTATTTATTCTAGTTAATAGTTTTTTATTTTATTTTGAGATGAACCTAATTAATAGGTTTGGGAGATTTTAAAAGAATTTAATGGGTGGGTTTGATTTGATATGTGATTATGAAGCTGGATGTATAATAAAATTCCTCCTTTTGTTTCCATTTTCTAAATAGATTGAAAATTGTATTGTTAACAATATTTTGAGACTTTGGAGATACATTAAATTGTCAACTTATATACTCATCTTTTATCTCAAATTGACTATCAGTATGGGGTTTCGGTATCCTGGTTCCTCACAAGAAACACGAAGAAACTCTTACTGGTCTTCTATCTCAAGAAGGAAACAAGGCCAACTCAATTGGTATGTTGCTGTATCCAACTCAATAGCCTATTATTTCCGTTTCCAATAAGATAGAAAATTGTATTGTTAACAATATTTTGAAGTGTCGAGATGCATTAAATTTTTAGTTTACTTATTTATCTTTTATCTCAAATTAATCATTAGGTTTTAAAGTTGATCGCATACAAGAAACACAAAGAGACCTTCAATGACTAGAAGAAGATTTGATTGTGAAGCTGTAGACAACTGTATCGATTCTGTCACTGTCATGACTAATCAATTTTAAATAAACATTTTTGTTTCTCTGTATCTTGTTCCTTGTTTTCCTGCAATTGTATCCATTGTAGATTTTGTTGATATGAAAAATGGCATGTTACTGAACTGCAGATATCTTTCGTCATTGTTGATATGGGCATGCATAATATGCATTTACCTATTGTTATAGTTGTCTGAGATTTTAACTTCTCCATAGGATTCCCGCTTTCTATATTACCATTTAGATTGAAGTTTGACAGAAGTGTTACTGAATTCAACTAGAAAAACCCCCCATCATACACGGATGAGAATCCGTGTGAAATCGTAGTATTTCATACGGATATCCGTGTGAAAACGTTAATACACACGGATCATCCGTGTGAGTTTCTTCATGGTCCCACTTTCAGAATATATTTCACACGGATTTCTGTGTGAATGTTGTTTTCATACAAAAATCTGTGTGCATTGCCCGTTTCCTCATACAGAATTGCATCTGTATGAATATCCGTGTGATTGTCATTTGTGTGCATTGGGGGGTTTTTCTAGTAGTGGAAGTACCTAATCGGTATATTTTTTGGAGTTTAGGTATCTATATGAATGAATATATGATCACTTTAAAGTAGGATGACGATTTTGTCTAATTTAAAAAAATTCAACCCGCACTCGTGATAAAATCTGACTAACTAAAGCTACTTTGTAGAATACACTACACCAAAAATGGTCTTTTACTGCCCACAATGTGTGCCGTAAAAGGGTATTTACGGCACACAAAAGCAGGCTGTAAATGCCGGAGCCGTAAAAGACGTACCACATTTACGGCACACTAAAATGCGCCGTTAAAGTGCATCCAAGAACGCCGTCAAAGTGATATCGGAAATGTCACTCATATTATTTACAGCACATGTTGCACTCCGTGAAAGACTTTCTATTTAAGGCGTATAATGTGTGTCGTAAAAGAGTGATTGAGTTCCCATTTAAGGCGCAGCTTGCACGCCGTAAATAAGGTTTTTTTTAATAAAAAAAAATTATATTTTTACTAATTTCACATTTGTATCACCATATCCATATGACAAATTAGATGTAAGAGAAACATTTCAATCAGATTATCGTTATAAGTAATTTCATTTACAAAAGAGAAAAGTTCAGCTACCGTCCCCAAACTATTCTGCCAAGGCCAATTTAATACCCGAACTCTCAAAAGTATCAATGTGATACCCAAAGACCTAAATTGGCATCAACGTGATACTTCCGTCCAAAATTTCTGACGGCGTCGTTTGTTTGCTGACGTGGCAAGCACGTGGGTAAAAAAAAAAAGGGCAAAATCGACTTTTTACTCTTTTTTTGTTAATTTTCATTTTTTTTTTTTTGAGAAAATTTCAGCTACCGTTCCCAAACTATGGTGCCAAGGCCAATTTGATACCCGAACTCTCAAAAGTATCAATGTGATACCCAAAGACGTATTTTGACATCAACGTGATACTTCCGTCAAAAATCTCTAACGGCGCAATCTGTTTACAGATGTGGCAAGCACGTGGGCCCTTAAAAAAAGTGAAATGACCAATTTACCCTTCTTTTTTTTGTTAATTCTTTTTTTTTTCTTTTCATTTATTTTTCTTCTTCTTGTTCTTGTTCTTCTGGGATATTGTTTTAGCCAAACCGCCGCAAGCTCCGCTCCTTCTCCTCCACCCAAGAATCAAAGAAAAATGGCTTATGCTTCTTCTTCAACCTCAGTCCTCTTCTTCTTCTCTCGCCTCCTCCTCTCTCTCATCTCCTTCCCCTCCGCCCAAACCATCACCAACACTGCCATCATCCTCTCCAATTCCTGCTACAAATTCATGTTCTTCGCACTCAACTCCCAGCGGACGGACCCAAAACCAAAGTTGGGTGACACGATTAACAAAAAAAAAAAATCAAATCTTTCTGCACCCAGAAAACTGCTCTGGGCACCCAGAGACGCCCATGTCTTCTTCTCCGCCAAAACCGATTTCCTTCTTCTCCGCCCATCAACTTTCCTCTTTCGGGACAACCAACTGGGAAACTGGTTCGCTGCACACCAAATTCTGGTGAACCTTAGCTCCACCAACCATCTTCTTTCTTCGCAAAGACCGTCACCCATTCGCTAATAGAACCTCCGTTCATCAAACGCCCTCCTCCACCGCCACAACCTCAGCGTCATCTTCCTCCACCGCCACCGTCATGTCAATAACAACAGATATCAGATACTCCGATCAAAATCACAATCACAAGGTCAAAGCAACATATAACTATGAATTCATGTATACAAGAACTAAAAACAAACCCAGCATAAACCAAAAAAGCAAAACCAACCCAGATAGCATTTGAGCACAATTAGATCAAGAAAAAGACTTGGCAGCTGGTACTTGGTACCTTTGGCTTCTCCCACACACTGTCAATTGCTCGATTTGGGTAAATGGGTCATTTCACCTTTTTTTTTGGACCCACGTGTTTGCCACGTCAACAACACAAACGGCGCAGTCAGAAATTTTAGACGGAAGTATCACGTTGATGCCAATTTAGGTCTTTGGGTATCATATTGATACTTTTGAGAGTTCGGGTATCAAATTGGCATTGGCATAATAGTTTGGGGACGATAGCTGAATTTTTCTCCAAAAAAAAGAAGGGTAAATGCGTCATTTCACTTTTTTTTTTTTACCCACGTGCTTGCCACGTCAGCAAACAAACGGCGCCGTAAAAAATTTTGGACGGAAGTATCACGTTGATGCTAATTTAGGTCTTTGGGTATCACATTGATACTTTTGAGAGTTCGGGTATCAAATTGACCTTGGCAGAATAGTTTGGGGACGGTAGCTGAATTTTTCTCTTTTTTAAATGGGTGAGTAAAGTTGTGGGAGGCAAAGAAGAAACTAATGTTAGTTTTGATGAGGTAGCTAGATTGTCAAAATTAAGAGTTTTGAAAGTTCGTTTCTCCGATGCAGAATGTATCCCTAACGATGTTAAGTTAAATCCGAATTGGGTTGAGTTTGATATATGTATCGGTAGAGATAAGAAGATGGAAGCCATTGATCGATTTGGTCATAATTCAATATCCTTGAAGCTTAACATCATCAGTCGCTTACCGAACTGGTTTCGCAACGCAGTGATGAACACAGCAGAGAGGCTAAAGTGGGAAGGGTGCCGAAGGCTAATTGACATATTTGTGGAATCTGAGCATGGTAGATTACATAGACTGAAGCATCTCTCTATACTCGGTTGCTATATGTACAAGTTGATAAACCCAATAACATGGGTTCCAGAAGTATCTGTGTTCGGGAACTTGGTAGAGTTGTATCTGGATTGCGTAGATTGTGGGGAGTTATGTATTGGTGAATTACCATCTGGGTCTCTATTCAATTTGAAGGTATTGAATGTACGATTTCTACCATCAACATTGTTACTACCAAATCTAGAAGAACTACATTGTCGTTCCATGGAGGAGATTGAATATGTGTTTGGGTATGAAGCGTTATTTGAGCCAAAACAATCAAAATTGAGAAAGATAGAGTTGTATTATCTAGATACAATAAGAAGCATATGCGATGGACCTCCTCCACCTGCGATGTTCCAAACTCTTCAGAGTTTGTCCATCAATTGGTGCAACTTGCAGGGAAGTCTCTTCACTTCTGATGTTGCTCAATGTCTTTTTCAATTGGAATCTATTGATTAATTTACAAGGTTGCCCCTTTTTGGAAAGAATAGTTGAAGCAAGCAACAAAGAGATCATTCTTCCAAAATTAGAGCAATTACGTTTGAAGGAACTTCCAATGTTATACCATGAAAGTGCTACTTCTGATATTGAGTGTCCTTCATTGGAAGACTTTTATAAGTGGCACTGTCCCAACTTTTCAGCCTCGTTTTCTGACTTCAGCAGGTACGTTGCTGTGTCAAAAACTTGCTTGATTTGTCATATTTGGTAGTCCGATTGCCTACCAGTAAACGCATACAAAATGTTAATTATTATTATTATTGTTATTATTTTCATTCAGTTCCATGATTCAAATCCAATCAAATTGTAACTTTGTTTCTTTCAATATTAAGTTATTATTTTATTTTGGTATCATTCGTAATCATCCATCATTCTCTCTTTTAAATTTTTGATATGTTAATATTTCATAGAAATTTCATATCACCGACGAAACATTTCTTTTTAATTACTCTACTAAACAAACAACAATTTGAAAAGGCACCACATTGTATATTTCTTCTAATGTTTCATTTTAGTTTACTTTTGCTTTTGGATTTCTGCTCCTAGCTTATGTTTCCGTTTTCCAAATAGATTGAAAAATGTATTGTTAACAATATTTTGAGACTTTTGAGATGCATTAAATTTTCAACTTATATACTTATCTTATCTCAAATTGACCATTAGATTGTTTGAGAGAGAAGAAGAAGAAGAAGATTTTTTTTGATCGAAATAGGTCAGCCCTTTCATTAAGTTCAGCAAGCAGTACAAAAACGAAACACCCCTATGGGGTCGACAGAAAGCAATCGTCCCTTAGAACCTCATGACACCCTATTCTATAAGAATAAAATCCCAAAAAATCCCGAGTACACCCACCTTTTAGGAAATCCACGCACCATTATTCTAACAAAAACCAAGAAACCTCGAAGCAGACATAAAGGGGAAACAACTAAAGCTCTGGTTTTTGCGACCCAAATAAAAATTTAAATATTACTATGGGCCCTAGAGCCCCATTCCAGCCAAAAGCAACCCACAGTCCAGTTGGAATCCCAGATAGCCCAACTTGTCAAGCCGTCAACTGCCAGCCCGCATACACCACCACATCTGTGGAACCCAACCTTGGAGATCCCAAAGCAAGAAGCCCAACCACGATCATCCCAGCAGGAGGACAAGACCGCCCTAAAGGCCTTTTGGGCCCGAAGCCACCCAATCCTAAAGCCCACAGAGAGGCCCACATCCAAAACCTCCCAGCTGGAGGCCCAATTCGGAAAAACCCTGGCAGCAGCTCCTCTGGCATCGCCGCCTCCAGACAACTTGTTGCATCCATCGTCGACGACAACCTCACCTCCGCCGGCGTCCGATCCCGCATCCAAATCCCAAGCCCCTAAGCCGCCGCCTATCATCAGAGGATTTCGGCCCAAGAAGATTAGCGCAGTCCTCCTCTCCAACCACCCCGAAACCATACGACCGCCACCACGCTCACACCAATCCCAGAACGTCGGCGCAGGAATAGATCCATCACATCTAACACAATTAGAAATAGAACCGCCGAAAGGTCCACCAAAACCAGAGGAGGTGCAAAGAACCACCTGTTCCGCAGTTATTGTGCAATCCCCACCTCCGTCAGTAATTTGACGACCACGATCTAAAACCCAGTCGCGCCTATCCAACTCAGACCAAACCAGAAACACGCCGATAGAGCTCGGCCTCAGATCTGCCACCCAAACATCAAAGCTACCACCCCAAACCGCAACCACAGGGAGCCCACACCAAGGCGGCGCTCCAAGCAACAAAACAAAAGCAACAATGAGAAAAGAACGCTTAGCCACCAGACGAGCAAGAGCCATAAGTATCAAGATTATGAAGTCTTGAGAAATTTGTCGAAGGTGGAATACCAACGATAAACCCTAGCAGAGCGCTAGGCCAAAAAGATTTTTTTTTTTTCAAGAAGAAGAAGAAGATGATTACCCATTGTTTGAGAGCGAAGAAGAAGAAGAAGAAGAAGAAGAATACCCATTTCTTTTATGAATCTGTAGTCAACTACTCAACTATATCGATTCTATCGTGGCTAATCAATTGTAAAATAAATATTTTTGTTTCTTTGTATTTTGTTCCTGGTTTTCCTGTCTTTCGGTCGAGCATTATTATCCACTGCTGATTTGTTGATATGGGAAATATCATGTCAATTAATGTTCTACCTCGTTATGAGCATAAATGCATAATATGCATTTACCTCTTGGCATGGTTAGTTTGAGATTGTAAGTTCTCCCAGAGATTTCTGCTATGTTACCATTTACGTAGCGGAGATTTGACAAAAGTTTTATAGAAGTACTTAATTGGTACATTTTTTCGAGTTCAAATACATATTTAATCACTTTAAAAATTTGAGGTATTATTTTGTCCGGTTCAAAAATATCTAAATCTACTCATGATACAAACCCTTAACCAAAAGTAACTTGCATTGACAACACACTAGGAAAGAAAATAACACCAGTAAAACACATGAAAGATTTGAAGAGAAGCCAATTAATTGTCGAGCCATTCTCTAGGAAGGTTAATCATTCAGATTTCAAGGAGTGGTTGCCACCAAGGTTCCTGCAAACAGTCCAAGCTCAAAGCAAAGGTTTACTAGTGGAAATTTGGGCACCTTAAGTTGAATCCTATGATTCCTATCTGGCAGAGCAACCTCTGCTTTTCCCAGTGATTGAGTCCTTTATCCATCGGGTGCCTTTACTTGGGTGGCCTCAGAATGCCAAGTATATGGAGGATCAAGTTGGGCTTTGTGTGGGGGAAGCAAAGGAGAAGAGCAGTGAGGTTAGGCATGAAGATGTAGTGGCAAAGATAGAGTTGGTAATGAATGAGACGGAGAAAGGGAAGCACCTGAAAATCAAAGCTTGTGAGGCAAAAGAAACGATCTAGAATGCTATGAAGCATGAGGATGAATACAATGGGTCTTCTATGGAGGCTTTGGAAGACTTTAAATTTATCCTTGAAAAGAAAAAGGAAAAAAAAAGTCTAATCACCATGAAGATGATGCACACTTGGGAAGCCATATCTTAAGTGAGCTGAACATGATCAAGATTAAACAAACCTAAAATCCATCAAAACATAGATCTGTTAACCAAATTGATTGAAATGCACCCAATCATGAAACAAGAGAGAAGTAGCTTCTGCTAAAAATGTATAGCATGTGACACAATAAAGGTGTTATAATTACTATTCTCAAAATTATTAGAAACAGTTTCTTTTTCTCCGGATCTCTGTAAGTCTTATCGTGAATATAAAACAGCATATTATATACATGAGAATATAAGACTGCAACTGAAAAATGCCCTGTCTAACAATATCAAAATGAATTAACAAGAAGGCGCTGAAACCACAAACTATCAAGACATAGCTGATAATCACTCCACCAAAAGCTAACTGACATACTTGTTGTCAGAGACTGCACATAGTGCCACCACTTTGGTGGGATATAAAGCATGCATGTCACCTTCCTCTAATATGCAGTCAAGAAATTCTAAGTCCTGCACCTTCAGGAATTCTTTCTCATCTATGTTGTCTAGATCAACCTTCAAACCAAAGTATATTCAATAAGGGCATCTCCAACAGACTAGCTATTTCAACAAAAAGTTAAAAATTTGGCTAATTTAAGATAGTTTAGCACTCCAGCAGAATAGCTATATGAAAGTCAAATTTGGCTTTTGCTAAAATCTCTAGCTAAATTTAGCTAGGGAGGAGAGAGAAAATAACAAAAAGCTAAACACTCCACGTTCTATTTTTTTAGTTTAGCTAACACTGCTGGAGGAAAAGCTGGAAATTTACTACCTAAATTTAACTTTTAGATGATTTAGTTAAAAAAATAGTTTTTACTGTTGGAGATGCTCTAAGTAAACATATAATATAGGGCTAAATACTGTTTAGTACCCTGTGGTTTTGGTCGAACATCAATTCAGTCCCTCGACTTTCAATTTCATCAAAAACACTCCCGCACTATCATATTCTCGTCCAATAGGTCCCTCCGACTCAATTCCGTCAATTTCAGACGTTAAGTGCTGATATGGCATTTCCAACTCATCAAAAGTGGGGCCCACACGGAAATGAAATTCCCAAACTGACCCTGGGCAACAGAATATAGAAAAATCCAAAATTAATTCTAACTTTGAGGTTGAGGAGACTCGAACCCCTCCCAAAGCATATGCAGATGAATGACCCAACCACCAGACCACTTGCATGGTTTTGGTATATTACAAACAAAAATAATATATATATCTGAATCAATTCGTGAATATACCTCCTCCATTTATTATGCTGATTAATTCTCTCTCTCTCTCGCGTGTTTAATTCCAATTCATAAGAACAGAGTGTGAGCTCCGCCGCAAGCAACGGCTTCAAGGCTTTGGTCCTGAAATGCAGAGCAGAGCAGAGGGGTAGGGCTCCACTGAGAGTCCAAGCTCCCTAATCCGAGCCTCCCGTAGTCTCCATTGCCCCAAACCGCCGCGACCCTCTTCCCTGGCCCACTCCCAGTACTGCTCAGCCACCGTGTCCCTAATCGGAACAACCCTAATTTCGAATTCAAGTTTGCCATCATCGTCATTCGAAAATTGGGGACGGGATGATGCCACGTCGTCTTTGTTCCTGATGGAATCGGGTTTTCTTTGTTCGGGGTTTATCAAACAACGGACCTTCATATGTCTCTCGCCAAGACTGAAGGGGATTGTAATAATGCTCTCTAGGAAATGCTCAGAATTCCAATGCTTTAGACTACCCAATTCATAAGAAATGAAGAATCTTTCTGGGTTTTGTCTCTGCCTCCCTCTCCCTCTCTCTAAAATCAAGAAAAGGAGTGGTCTTTCTGGGTCTCTCTCTTTCTCTCTTGTTGGGAAAGACGTGGGTTGCCAAAATTAGATTGGGGGAGAAGATAAAGGGGCAAATAGTGTGTATGTGAGAGAATTGGAAGGAAGAGAATTGGAATTAAACATGGAAAACACGAGAGAGAGAGAGAGAGAATTATTCAGAATAATAAATGGAGGAGGTATATTCACGAATTGATTCAGATATGTATATTATTTTTGTTTGTAATATACCAAAACCATGCAAGTGGTCTGGTGGTTGGGTCATTCATCTGCATATGCTTTGGGAGGGGTTCGAGTCTCCTCAACCTCAAAGTTAGAATTAATTTTGGATTTTTCTATATTCTGTTGCCCAGGGTCAGTTTGGGAATTTCATTTCCGTGTGGGCCCCACTTTTGATGAGTTGGAAATGCCATATCAGCACTTAACGTCTGAAATTGACGGAATTGAGTCGGAAGGACCTATTGGACGAGAATATGATAGTGCGGGGGTGTTTTTGATGAAATTGAAAGTCGAGGGACTGAATTGATGTTCGACCAAAACCACAGGGTACTAAACAGTATTTAGCCCTATATTATATTTGAGCTTTAGAAAGAGAACAAGATCCCATTTATATGATCTTATCGAGTTCATATAAAGAAGCTGACAGGAATCTCAACATTCAGTTTTACCAACTAAATTCTGTTGTAATCTACATAAATTGTAAGTTATGACAACTAACTGTAACTAAAATCTAAACCGCCACTATATAAACAATCCAAGAATATGACGGTGACAGGTTTCACTGATAAGTGATAATCTTCTTCTCTTGGATTTTGTAAACAAACAGTTGAACCAGGTCATCGATAAAGCTAGACTGAGAGAAACTGACTTGCAATCAAATTTTCTTACCCAACATGACTCGGTATTTTCTAAAAAGCACGTATAGCCTTGGCACATGCAAACATATGCAAATATAGGTACACTTTTGGCATCTGCCTTCTAGACAAGATATTAGCATATTTGTTAAAAAAAAATCCCTTATTTTAATGAGGTCAAGAGTGCAATTACCTGACTTAAGTTGGAAAGCATGGTTTCAGTATGTGGATAGAGTTCCTCTGACAATGAAGCACGATAGAGCCTTATATACTTTTTTCCAACTACCTGAAGATGAGCAATCAATTTGAGTCACGTAGATGTGTGATCATAGAAACTAGTAATAAGTGGCCAAAATATGCATCTTTATACACTCGCTGATATATGTATGTGGAAGTACATGCATGCAAGCACATCTGCTTTTGTATAAAGAATTACGACTCATGATATTTATGCATGGTAAAATAGTTGTGCACTTAAAAAGACGTCTGTGGGCACTACACATTGCAGTCTTCGCAACAAATGGAGGTGTCATGCACATCTAGGTACTAAAGAGATCATCAGATTATTTAACCATGTTAGTGCACATAGAGTTACTTTTAGAGATGGCACTGTAAGCATGTGTTCCGTATCAACCATTCTTTCCCTTTCCAAGGGATTCTCCCATCATGAAGATTTGCCTCCCCTATTAAACTCATGAGATCATAACTGGAACAGATTTGATGGTAAACCCAGTCTATTCGTCAGCTATTCTAGTTTTAAAAGGTAGGCTGGTTATGCACATAACAGCTTGAATAAGAAGACAGAACAGAACTATAATTTAAAGGAGCAACCAATTGAACAAAGGAATGCTACTTCTATGGCTAGTCCTGATTGATCAGTCTCACAAATTTTCCGATAGAAATGAACATATAAGCAAAATTCAAAGATGATAACTAACATTATAATATCAAAACCTAAAAGCAACAACAGGAACATTCATAATGAATATAAACTTCCAAAGACAACATCATGGTAATAATGTTTTAACACAGAAAACTAACTCTGAAGTACCTGTGCAAACACATTATGGTGCCGATCATGGTGTAAAGGGGTTACAGTCCCAGCCGGACCAAACCTAGCATTTAGAGACCTTAGCTCCCCACCACCAGCACAACAATAGTCAGGAATACAATATGTCCTCTCGCAGCTCATTTATCTGCCAATCAAAGGTATATCAAAAAACTGAAACATTGCAATATCTAATTATCTATATCCAAACACATATGCATATCACACTAGCGACATGGTAGCCTGTAACAAATAACGTACCTGATCAAACAATGAGTGCCGAGCAAGATACGTCGGGGCACCAGAGGAAGAGTCATTACCCCGAATCCTCTCAAGAAACTGCGAAAACGTAATAAGCTCTTGCTTCCACTCCGGGTACAAGTAATTTTTCCCAACCTACAACGCATTCAATGCTTTACCAATTTTCAGTCTTTTAACAAAAAACTACTTAAACACACTCACATTGTCTATTAAAGTAAGCATCTTTCTCACCTCAACCGGCACAGTCCGGTCACCGGCAACTCTTATCAGGTAATCCATGTCATTCCACTTCGTCCTCGCCGGCCAATGAGCCATACAATCTCTTAAAATCCGATTGTTGTTCATCATTGTTGATATGAGCATGCATAATGGGCATTTACCTGTTGGCATAGTTGTTTAAGATTGTAAGGTCTCCCTAGGATTCCTGCTTTCTATGTCACCGTTTAGGTAACGAAAATTTGATAAAATTGTGTTGGTAAGTGTCTAATTGATACAATTTTTCGAGTTTAAGTATTTAATCACTTTGAAGTCAGAGGTATTATTTTGTGCGATTCAAAAAAGTCTAAACCCCAAGCATGATAAAAACTCATTGACCAAAAGCTACTTAGATGGACATCTTCCCTAGTGTGAAACATTACACCGGTAAAACACATTAAAATTTTGAAGAGTAGCCAACTAATTGCCGAGCCATTCTCTAGGAAGGTTAATCATTCAGATTTCGAAGAGTGGTTGCCACCAAGGTTATCTCAAGTTGAAATCCTGTCTGGCAAAGCAACATCTGCCTTTCGCAGTGGTTGAGTGACTTGAGTCCTTTATCCATGTGGTGCCTTTACTCGGGTGGCCTAGGCCTCAGAATGCCAAGTATGGTGGCAAGATACAGTTGAATGAGACAGAGAAAGGGAAGTAACTCAAAATCAAAGCTTGTGAGGCAAAAGAAACTATCAAGGATGCTATGAAGGATGAGGATGAATACAATGGGTCCTCTATGAAAGCTTTGGAAGACTTCTTTTCAAATTCTCCTCGAAAAGAAAAAGGAAAACAAATTTCATCAACATGAAGGTGATGCACATTACGGAAGACAAATCTTAAGTGATCTGATCATGATCGACTCCATCAACACAAATTTATTAACCAAATTGATCGAAATGCGCACTCAATTATGAAACAAGAGAAAAGTAGCTTGACAACTGTATGGCTACAGATGTATAGCATGTGACGCAATAAAGATGTTATAAATACAATTCTCAAAATTGTTAAAACAGTTTCTTCTTCTCCAGACCTCTGTAAGTCTTATCGTGAATACGACACAGCAGGATATATACATGAGAATATAAGACTCTGCAACTGAAAACTGCCCTGTCTAACAATATCAAAATGAATTAACAAGTAGGCAGTAAAACCGCAAACTATCAAGACGTAGCTGAACTGTCATAATCACTCCACCAAAAGCTAACTGACATACTTGTTGTCAGAGACCGCACATAGTGCCACCACTTTGGTGGGATATAAAGCATCTCACCTTCCTCTAATATGCAGTCAAGAAATTCTAAGTCCTGCACCTCCGGGAATTCTCTCTCATCTACATTGTCAAGATCAACCTTCAAACCAAAGTATATTCAATTAGTAAATATATAATATACTTGAGCTGACAAGAATCTCAACATTTCAGTTTTTACCAACTAAATTCTGCCTGTAATCTAAATAATTATAAGTTTGATCTTCGTTATGATAACTAAGAATAACTAAAAGGTAACTGCCACTAGATAAAACGCCCACCCATTTCAGCTTCACAAGATATTTTCACGAGACATTTCCAAGAATATGACAGTCACAGGTTTCACTAATAATCTTCTTCTCTTGGATTATCTAAACAAACAGTTGAACCAAGTCATCTGTTAAGCTATAAACTTATTGATACCTGAGAGGAACTGACTACTAATCAAAGATCTTCTCCCAGATTGACTCCGTATTTTCTAAAAAGCATGTATGGTCTTGGCACATGCAAACAAATGAAAATATAGGTCTACTTTTAGCATTTCCCTTCTCGACAAGGTATTAGCAAATTTGTTTAGATTTTTTCCTTGCTTTAATGAGGTCAAGAATGCAATTACCTAACTTGAGTTGCAAAGCATGGTTTCAGTATGTGGATAGAGTTCCTCGGACAATGAAGCACGATAGAGCCTTATATACTTTTTTCCAACTACCTGAAGATAAGCAATCAATTCGAGTCACATAGATGTTTGATCATAGAAACTAGTAACTTGCCAAAATATGCATCTACACACACACACACACATATATGTCCATGTGGAAGTACATGCATACAACATATGCCTTTGTATATGGAATTATGATTCATGATATATATGCATGGTAAAATAGTTCTGCACTTAAAACAGACATGTTTTGTGGGGGCTACAAATCCCAGTCTTCGCAACAAATGGAGGTGTTCTGCACATCTAGCCATCTAGGTATGTACTAAAGAAATTATCAGATTCTTTAATCATGTTACTGCACATGGATTTACTGTTTAGAGATGGCAGTGTAACCATGCGTTCTGTATACAACCATTCTGTCCCTTTCTAAGGGATTTTCCCATCATGAAGATTTGCCTCCCCTAGTACAATCATGGGATGAACTCTATTCATAACTGGAACAGACTTGATGGTAAACCCAGCCCATTTGATAGCTATTCTATTTTTCAAAGGTAGGCTGGTTATGGCTTAACAGCTTGGAGAAGGAGACAGGACAATTAAACTATAATATAAAGCAGTAACCAATTGAAGAAAGGAATGCTACTTCTGTGCCTAGTCCTGATTCATCAGCCTTACAATTTTCCCAATAGAAAGGGGGATGATATAAGCAAAATTCAAAAATGATAAGTAACATTATAAAACCAAAAGCCAAAAACAACATCCATAAGCTTCAGAATGAATACTCTCAAAGGCAGACACCTTGGTAATGATGTCAAATACAGAAAACTAACTCTGAAGTACCTGAGCAAACACATTATGGTGCGGATCATGGTGTAATGGGGTTACAGTCCCAGCCGGACCAAACCAAGCATTTAGAGACTTTAGTTCCCCACCACCAGCACAACAATAGTCGGGAATACATATGTCCTCACGCAGCTCATTTATCTGCCAGTCAATAGTATACCAAAAAGTGAAATGATGCAATGTCTATCCGAACATACATTCAGATCACCTTGGTAGCCTGTGACATACCTGATCAAACAATGAGTGCTGAGCAAGATACGTCGGCGCACCAGAGGAAGAGTCATTACCGCGAATCCTCTCAAGAAACTGCGAAAACGTAATAAGCTCCTGCTTCCACTTCAGTCATTTAACAAAAAAACTACTTAAACACACTCGCATTGTCTATTAAAGTAAGCATCTTTCTCACCTCAACCGGCACCGTCCGGTCACCGGCAACTCTTGTCAGGTAATCCATGTCATTCCACTTTGTCCTCGCCGGCCAATGAGCCATACAATCAGTCAAAATAATCGGCAATCCCGGTAAGAAATGTTCTCTTAAAAACCCTTCCAAAGATAGACCAGACTTCTTCACAACCGTTTTGCAAGATAATGATTTTGGAGGCAAAACCCCAAGCATCTGTTAATGGAAACTAAAAATCAATTCTATTTTCATTGTGTGAAATTCAGAAGTGAATGTGAAATTACGAACCTAACCTCCGTTGCTTTGAGGTCGTCACGCACCAGACGGCGGTCCAAATTGGGGCCGTTTTGTTCGGAAACCCTAACGGCGGCCGGTCTGGATTTAGCGGAGACTTTAGTCACGGCGGAGTGGAGGTCCGATTTGAATAGCGGGCCGCCCATGAGGAGGCCCATGTTGAGAGCGCGGAGGGCGTCGGTGAACTCAGCGGCGGCGAAGTGGAGCTTGGCGACGTGGAGGCAGGCCGTTGCGTAGGCGTCGCGCCAGACTGTTTTCAGTGGTCGAGTCCTTTATCCATGTGGTGCATTTACTTGGGTGGCGTATGGGGCTATGGCCTCTGCAACCAAGTATATGGAGGAGCAAGTTGGGGAGGAAGCAAGAAGAGAAGAGCAATGCGTTTTTAGGCATGAAGATATAGCGGCAAAGATAGAATTGGTATGCAAGAAATAGCGGCAAAGAATGAGACAGAGAAAGGGAAGCAAGGCAAAAGAAATTAAATAGTACATTGTGGAAGCCAAATCTTAAGTGATCTGATCATGATCAAAATTAATCAAAAACTATCAACAAATAAATCTATGAACCATATTGATCGAAATGCACTCAATTATGAAACAATTAATGGAAAAGTATTGCTCCAAACTTGACTACATATTATATGCGTAGTGTTTGCATAAACAAAATATTAATTGTTTATCTGTATACAAAATATTTCTCACTATAGAATGTTTAGAGTTTGCATCTCTACTTCAGATACAGGTCATATATGGGGACTAAACCAAAGGATTTGATGCTTACTTTCCACTCACTAATAACTAGAACTACATGTAATTTGCATAGCTACAACTCCAACAGCCGGCCTGAAATTTACACAAGTTGCTACATATGGGCTCACGGCAATAATGTCTCCAATTGAAAAATTAAGTAGGGATTATGTCTCCCTTGGGTGAAAGACCCACAACTAATAGCAACTCCGCTATCCCATCTCGACAAAACCACCACCCCGCCTTCCTTCAATCGCCCTCGCTTGAGCCTCAGTAGCTTAACCAAACCCAGAAGCCGCCAGGGAAGAGAGACCGCAGGCGGGATATGCAATTCATGGACTTGCAACCACGACAACTTAGGTAGAACGGAGATGGCACACGACCCTGGTGACAGTGTTGAGGAATTTTCCCTTCGAGGAGAAGGAGAATTGCCGAATTGGCATACCCAAAGGCGGCGCAGTCCCAACCTTGCTAAGTTTCATTCCCTTGTATAAATTTGAGTTAATAAAATTGCAGAATTTAAATGAATGTAAAGAAAGATTTGAGCTTTAATGAATTTGATCCAGTTAGGCCCGGGAAAAATTAAGTAGGGATTATGTCTCCCTTGGGTGAAAGACCCTAAACCTGGTTAGGGCTGGTGGTTTGAGCGGATAATTAAGTAGGGATTGTGCCTCCCTAGGGTGAAAGACCCAAAACTTAATTGGGAATCCACTTAGTATGAGGTGTCCTCGATGACCTTAATCTGAGGTTTCTACTTGTACGAGGTGTTCTCGATGGCCTCAATTTGAGAAATAAGGTAAAAAAGACCAAGAGGAATTATTTTGTGGTTTAGGATCACCTCGTGGCACTGCTATGTGGTGGTCTACGCCAATAATATCAATCGAATTTGGTGGGGACTATGCAGGAAGGTAAAAAAAAAAATTAAGAGACTAATAAAAAATGTTATCAAATCATATGGATCAATAACATCAACTTAAATCACCGCGTGTACCACAATCCTATGTTATAATGTTCAAAGAGTAATGAGGTTAGGCATGAAGATATAGTATAGAGTTGATAATGAATGAGACAGAGAAAGGGAAGCAACTTAAAATTAAAGCTTGTGAGGCAGAGACATTGTCGAGGAAGGATGAGGACGCATACAATGGCCGGTCTTTCTATGAAAGCTTTGGAAGACCTCTTTTCAAATTCATCCCTTTAGATAACTAGAAACGTTACAAACATTTGAGTCGTTGTTTTCTATAAGCCATTCGGGCCCTGCTTCGATACAAGAAAAAATCAATTATTCAATAAGAGCGAACTTTGCTAGGAGTTGAGCTACTTTGTTTCTTTCACGGGGTTGAAACAGAATATTCACAGTGAAGCAGATTAGTCGGCAGCAAGTGGAGATAATATAGTAGTATTAGTTGGAGCAAATCCAAGATGCTATTGTCTAGAATCTGCAGCAAGTGTATCAAAATAATTTTCATGCCTTTCAGACTGCAAGACTCTCTCTTCCATTGATTATATCGATCCCTTAATTCCTCGAACTCTATCCCTCCCTGGTGGATTTTTTCATTGGAATTTCTTCTTTCTTGTTCTTGATTGCCTCTTGCTTTAATTTGGTGGTTTTCAATGGCCTCCGGCTCCCAAAAAGCCTGTTCATCTCCTCCTTCATCAGCTTCATGTTGGAAGTATGATGTGTTTTTGAGTTTCAGGGGTGTAGACACTCGCAAGGGGATCACAGTCGACATACACGATCGACTAAATAGGAGTGGAATCAAAACATTCATGGATGAGCAGGACCTTCAAGTAGGGGATGCTATTTCTCCCACTCTCTTAGCAGCCATCAAAGAATCAAGGTTTGCAATTGTTGTTCTCTCGCAAAATTATGCTTCTTCTGCTTGGTGTCTGGAGGAACTTAGAAAGATTTGTCTATCCATGGAAGACAACAGAATTTTGCCACTTTTTTATCATGTTGATCCTACTGATGCTCGATATCAGAAAAAGAGTTTCGAAGATGCTTTCTCTAAGCATGAAACCTCTGGGCGACATGAATTAGAGAAGGTGAAGCAATGGAGAGATGATTTAAAAAGAGTGGCCGGTATCTCTGGGTGGAATACACAGGATTATGAGTAAGCATCATGAGGCTATCTTAATCCCGTACCGAGAGTTATAATTGCGCCTGCAATTTCGATCGGTACTATATATTTACCTAACGCTTATTTTTTACCCTTGATTTATTGTTGCTTGTAGGACTCACAAAGAACTTGTTGATGTGATTGCGGAATTTCTCCTTAGTAAAGTAGTACCTGATGCAATTGAGTCCACAGGAGATTTTGAAGCATTTGAAGCAACAAGACAAGCCATGAATGAGGTTATGAAGGCACTAAAAGATGACGAGGTCACTGCCGTCGGTGTCTACGGCATGGGAGGCGTTGGAAAGACAACCATGGTGAAACATGTCGGTGCACATGCCCGAAAAAGTGGGATTTTTGATTGTGTGATTATGGGTGTCGTATCCCAAAGCCCTGACTACAGAAAAATTCAAGGCACATTAGCAGACCTGTTAGGCGTCAAATTTGAGGGAGAGACAGAAACTGGAAGAGCAGCTGGATTGAGTAAGGAGATGAAGAGAAGAAATAAGATCCTTATAATCCTGGACGACATTTGGGGGAGAACAGATTTGTCAAAGATAGGGATTCCCAGCTACAAGGAGCTTCAAATGTGCAAGTCCAAAGTCCTACTCACCACAAGGATACGGAATGTCTGTCATGTCATGGAGTGCCAAGAAAAGATAACACTCAACGTTCTCTCAAAAGAAGATTCTTGGACCTTGTTTGTGAGAATTGCAAGAAGGTCATTTGAATCGACCACTTTCGAGGGTGTAGCAAAGAAGGTAGCTGGAGAATGTAGGGGTCTACCCATTGCATTGACAGCAGTTGCGAGGGCACTTGGAGATAAAGAACTAATGGAATGGAAAAGAGCAGCCCAACGACTAGAGAAGTCGCAATCTGCCAACCCGGACGATTCCAGAGAAGCATCCAAATGTATAAAATTAAGCTATGATTACTTGAAAGATGAGGACTACAAGTCATACTTCTTGCTCTGTTGCCTATTCCCAGAAGACTGGGACATCCCAAAAGAAATCTTGTTCAGGTATGCGATCGGGAAAGGATTGTTTCGAGATGCTGACACACTCGAAGAAGCCAGAGAGAGAGCTGATTCCGTGGCCACGCACCTTAAACATTCTTGCTTGCTTTTGGATAGTGAAGAATATGGATCTGTAAAGATGCATGATGTTGTCCGGGATACAGCCATTCAAATTGCGCAATCTGAACATGGGTTTTTGGTGAGAGCTGGCTGCGGTTTAAAGGACTGGCCACGTCAATTACATGAAGGCTATTCTGCAGTCTCACTAATGCAGAATCGTATTACCAAGCTACCCGATAAGTTTGTATGTCCAGAACTCCGGATGTTGTTACTCACCAATAATTTGTTTATAGATAAGATCCCAGAAACCTTTTTTGAAACTCCAAATGAATTGAGGGTCTTAGATCTTACCTGGACTAGGATTTCATTACTACCCCAATCGTTGTGTCTCTTAAACAACCTCCGAGCTTTGTATTTAGATGGTTGTGATTCCCGTCTTGACATTTCCATGATCGGAAAACTTAGGAAGCTTGAGATTCTTAGTATGAGGTACTGTAATTTGAAGGAGTTGTCGAGAGAAATAGGAGATTTGACCAATCTAAAGATGTTGGATTTCACCCGTACAAGTATTTCGACAATTCTATCCGAAGGGATCATATCAAAGTTGCATAGTTTAGAAGAACTGTACATGGAACAATTTGCGAACTGGGGGCGTAAAGTTGAGGGAGACAGAGAAGAAACAAATGTTGGTTTTGACGAGGTAACTAGCTTGTCAAATTTAAGAGTTTTAGAGGTTCGTTTCCCCGATGCAGCATGTATACCTAAAAATGTTGAGTTCAATCCGAATTGGGTGAAATTTGATATATATGTGGGCACAAGCGAGAAGATGCAAGTCACTAATCGATATTGTCATAAATCAATAGTCTTGAGGCTTGCCACCATAAGTAGCTTGCCGGACTGGTTTTGCAATGCGGTGATGAACATAACAGAGAGGCTACAGTGGGAAGGGTGCCGAAGGTTAATTGACATATTTGTGGAGTCTGAGCATCGGAGATTACATGGACTGAAGCTTCTCTATATAATTGGTCCCATTAGGGGGTACAAGCTTATGAACCCAATAACATGGGTTCCAACAAAACCTGTGTTCGAGAACTTGGAAGAGTTGCATCTGGAATACGTGGATTGCCAGGAGTTTTGTGTTGGTGAATTACCACCTGGGTCTCTATTCAATTTGAAGTTATTGAAGGTTAACAATTGTAAAAACTGGGGGAATGTACTTCTACCATCAGCATTGTTACAGAGACTACCAAATCTGGAAGAACTATATTGTCATTCCATGGATATTAAATATGTTTTTAGTGATGAAGCGTTATTTGAACAATCAAAATTGAGAAAGTTAGACGTGAGGGGTCAATGGGGTCTACATACAGTGAGAAGCATGAGAAGCATATGTCATGGACCTACTCCAGCTGCAATGTTCCAATCTCTTCAAAGTTTGACCATTAGGCTGTGCAACTTGCAGGGAAGTCTCTTCACCTCTGATGTTGCTCAATATCTTTTTCAATTGGAATACATTCGTTTACTAGGTTGCCCCTTTTTGCAAAGAATAGTTGAAGCAAGCAACAAGAAGATCATTCTTCCAAAATTGAAGGAATTAGTTTTGGAAGAACTACCAATGTTAGACTATGAAAGTGCTTCTTTTGATATTGAGTGTCCTTCACTGGAAAACCTATATGTGACGGAATGCCCCATGTTTTTAGCCTCTTCTCTTGACTTCCACAGCAGGAAACAAGTCCAATTCAAGAGGTATGTTGCTGTATCAAAAACTTACTTGATTTGTCATATTAATTTGGTAGTCCAATTGCTCACGAATAATCAGTAAACAAGTACAAAATGTTAATTTTTTTTTCTATTCAAATCCATGATTCATTTCCAAGCTTTCAGTAAATGAGTTTCCGACACAGTACCAATCAAATTCTAACTTTGTTCATTTCAATCCCAAGTTATTATTTTTCTTTGATATCATCCGTAATCATCCATCATTCTCTGGATCGTTTAAATTTTTGATAATCAAATGATTGTCCATATTTTATAGAAATTTCATGACACTGATGAATGGTTTGTTTTCAATTCCTCTACTAAACAAACTACTATATGAAAAGGCTAGGTATGCTTTGAAGAAAATTTGAAAACAGGGTGCTTGTGAATTTACACCACATTGTATATATAATCATTTATGTTTTATCTTCAGTTATTTTCTCTACTCTTGCATTTTAGTTTAGCTTTGCTTTTAGATTTATGCTCCTAGCTTATTGTTTCCGTTTTCCAAATAGATTGAAAAATGTATTGTTAACAATATTTTGAGACTTTGGAGATGCATTAAATTTCCAACTTATATACTTATCTTATCTCAAATTGACTTTTAGATGAGCGGGCATTGAAATCTGATCGCATACAAGAAACACAAACGGACCTTCAACGGCCCAGAAGAAGATTCCTCATTTGATTGTGAAGCTATAGTCAATTAAATTGATTCTATCGTGACTAATCAGTAATCATTTTAAAATAAACATTTTTGTTTCTTTGTATTTTGTTTCTGGTTTTCTTGTCTTTCGGTCAAGCATTTGTATCCATTGTTGATTTGTTGATGTAAGAAATTGCATGTAACTGAAATCCGATTGTTGTTCATTATTGTTGATATGAGCGTGCATAATACCTATCGGCATAGTTGTTTAAGATTGTAACGAAAATTTGACAAAATTGTGTCGAAAGTGTCTAATTGATACAATTTTTCAAGTTCAAGTATTTGATCACTCTGAAGTCAGAGGTATTATTTTGTGCGGTTCAAAAAAGTCTAAACCCCAAGCATGATAAAAACTCATTGACCAAAAGCTACTTACTTTGCCATCTTCCCTAGTGTGAAACATTACACCGGTAAAACACATTAAAATTTTGAATAGTATCCAACTAATTGCCTAGCCGAGCCATTCTCTAGGAAGGTTAATCATTCAGATTTCGAAGAGTGGTTGCCACCAAGGTTATCTCAAGTTGAAATCCTGTCTGGCAAAGCAACATCTGCCTTTCGCAGTGGTTGAGTGACTTGAGTCCTTTATCCATGTGGTGCCTTTACTCGGGTGGCCTATGGCCTCAGAATGCCAAGTATGGTGGCAAGATACAGTTGAATGAGACAGAGAAAAGGAAGTAACTCAAAATCAAAGCTTGTGAGGCAAAAGAAACTATCAAGGATGCTATGAAGGATGAGGATGAATACAATGGGTCCTCTATGAAAGCTTTGGAAGACTTCTTTTCAAATTCTCCTCGAAAAGAAAAAGGAAAACAAATTTCATCAACATGAAGATGATGCACATTACGGAAGACAAATCTCAAGTGATCTGATCATGATCGACTCCATCAACACAAATTTATTAACCAAATTGATCGAAATGCGCACTCAATTATGAAACAAGAAAAAAGTAGCTTGACAACCGTATGGCTACAGATGTATAGCATGTGACGCAATAAAGATGTTATAAATACTATTCTCAAAATTGTTAAAACAGTTTCTTCTTCTCCAGACCTCTGTAAGTCTTATCGTGAATACGACACAGCAGGATATATACATGAGAATATAAGACTCTGCAACTGAAAACTGCCCTGTCTAACAATATCAAAATGAATTAACAAGTAGGCAGTAAAACCGCGAACTATCAAGACGTAGCTGAACTGTCATAATCACTCCACCAAAAGCTAACTGACATACTTGTTGTCAGAGACCGCACATAGTGCCACCACTTTGGTGGGATATAAAGCATCTCACCTTCCTCTAATATGCAGTCAAGAAATTCTAAGTCCTGCACCTCCGGGAATTCTCTCTCATCTACATTGTCAAGATCAACCTTCAAACCAAAGTATATTCAATTAGTAAATATATAATATACTTGAGCTGACAAGAATCTCAACATTTCAGTTTTTACCAACTAAATTCTGCCTGTAATCTAAATAATTATAAGTTTGATCTTCATTATGATAACTAAGAATAACTAAAAGGTAGCTGCCACTAGATAAAACGCCCACCCATTTCAGCTTCACAAGATATTTTCACGAGACATTTCCAAGAATATGACAGTCACAGGTTTCACTAATAATCTTCTTCTCTTGGATTATCTAAACAAACAGTTGAACCAAGTCATCTGTTAAGCTATAAACTTCTTGATACCTGAGAGGAACTGACTACTAATCAAAGATCTTCTCCCAGATTGACTCCGTATTTTCTAAAAAGCATGTATAGTCTTGGCACATGCAAACAAATGAAAATATAGGTCTACTTTTAGCATTTGCCTTCTCGACAAGGTATTAGCAAATTTGTTTAGATTTTTTCCTTGCTTTAATGAGGTCAAGAATGCAATTACCTGACTTGAGTTGCAAAGCATGGTTTCAGTATGTGGATAGAGTTCCTCAGACAATGAAGCACGATAGAGCCTTATATACTTTTTTCCAACTACCTGAAGATAAGCAATCAATTCGAGTCACATAGATGTTTGATCATAGAAACTAGTAACTTGCCAAAATATGCATCTACACACACACACACACATATATGTCCATGTGGAAGTACATGCATACAACATATGCCTTTGTATATGGAATTATGATTCATGATATATATGCATGGTAAAATAGTTCTGCACTTAAAACAGACATGTTTTGTGGGCGCTACAAATCCCAGTCTTCGCAACAAATGGAGGTGTTCTGCACATCTAGGTATGTACTAAAGAAATTATCAGATTCTTTAATCATGTTACTGCACATGGATTTACTGTTTAGAGATGGCAGTGTAACCAAGCGTTCTGTATACAACCATTCTTTCCCTTTCTAAGGGATTTTCCCATCATGAAGATTTGCCTCCCCTAGTACAATCATGGGATGAACTCTATTCATAGACAGGACAATTAAACTATAATATAAAGCAGTAACCAACTGAAGAAAGGAATGCTACTTCTATTCCTAGTCCTGATTCATCAGCCTTACAATTTTCCCAATATAAAGGGATGATATAAGCAAAATTCAAAAATGATAAGTAACATTATAAAACCAAAAGCCAAAAACAACATCAAGCTTCAGAATGAATACTCTCAAGGGCAGACACCTTGGTAATGATGTTAAATACAGAAAACTAACTCTGAAGTACCTGAGCAAACACATTATGGTGCGGATCATGGTGTAATGGGGTTACAGTCCCAGCCGGACCAAACCAAGCATTTAGAGACCTTAGTTCCCCACCACCAGCACAACAATAGTCGGGAATACATATGTCCTCACGCAGCTCGTTTATCTGCCAGTCAATAGTATACCAAAAAGTGAAATGATGCAATGTCTATCCAAACATACATTCATATCACCTTGGTAGCCTGTAACGCATAACATACCTGATCAAACAATGAGTGCTGGGCAAGATACGTCGGGGCACCAGAGGAAGAGTCATTACCCCGAATCCTCTCAAGAAACTGCGAAAACGTAATAAGCTCCTGCTTCCACTCCGGATACAAATAATTTTTCCCAACCTACAACGCATTCAATGCTTTACCAATTTTCAGTCATTTAACAAAAAAAAACTACTTAAACACACTCGCATTGTCTATTAAAGTAAGCATCTTTCTCACCTCAACCGGCACCGTCCGGTCACCGGCAACTCTTGTCAGGTAATCCATGTCATTCCACTTCGCCCTCGCCGGCCAATGCGCCATACAATCAGTCAAAATAACCGGCAATCCCGGTAAGAAATGTTCTCGTAAAAACCCTTCCAAAGATAGACCAGACTTCTTCACAACCGTTTTACAAGATAGTGATTTTGGAGGCAAAACCCCAAGCATCTGAGAAAACCAATAGAAACTAAAAATCAATTCTTTCTTCATTGTGTGAAGTTCAGAAGTGAATGTGAAATGACGAACCTAACCTCCGTTGCTTTGAAGTCGTCACGGACCAGACGGCGGTCCAAATTGGGGCCGTTTTGTTCTGAAACCCTAACGGCGGCCGGTCTGGATTTAGCGGAGACTTTAGTCACGGCGGCGTGGAGGTCCGATTTGAAGAGCGGGCCGCCCATGAGGAGGCCCATGTCGAGGGCGCGGAGGGCGTCGGTGAACTCAGCGGCGGCGAAGTGGAGCTTGGCGACGTGGAGGCAGGCCATTGCGTAGGCGTCGCGCCAGACGGGGAGGACGGAGTGCCAGGGGCCGGAGTGGAGCTGCTCCCAGGCCATCTCACGAGCGGCCTCGGCAGCACGGACGTCGCCGGCGGCGGCGCGTGTGGCCATGCTGACGTAGGCGTAGCCGCCGTGCTCGGAGAGGGTGTGGAGGAGCGTGGAGGACTCGGAGTCGAGGGTCGGGGTGGGGAGGTGGTGGTGGTGGTGGTCGGAGTTGGCCATTGGCGGAGGAGCTCCGGTGAAGTAAGTGGAGAGGAGTTGTTGGGTGGAGTGATGAGAGAGGAGAAAAAAGGGGAGATAATTATTTTGATGAAGAGAGAATATGCGACGTGTTGGCGCGGTTTCCACTTCGGGCTTTCTCCTTTTGGTTCTTTTTGGTATGATTTTTTTTTGTTTGAGATATTTGGGTGACGTGGCACGCTTTTTTGGGGCACTGTAGTTTCGTGACACCTGGATTGAGAATGAGTAGGAGAGAAAATGAGTGGAAAAAAAAGATGAAAGCGAGGTAGATATATGTGGCTTATTCCTATTGAAGATATTTATTAGCATCCAACAAATTGGTGTTTGTAAACCTAGCTGACTGACTTTGGGAATGTTGATTTGCTCTGTATGGTTGTAGACACCAAAAACTTAATGAAAATAAAATTCATTAAATAATTTGGTCAACACTTGAAATTATGACCAAACAAACACAGTTGTCAATGTAGGTCCTACAAAATGTGCACGTGGCTTGTGAGTAAGTAAAATCACGCGGACTTAGAGAACGACACTTGACGACACATGAAAGGCCCGACGACAATAAATGAACTTGTTCCGGCTAAATCAATTGATATTAAAGCAGATCAATCAAATTAAATCAATTGATTCCGAGTCAAATCAAGTATTGAATTTCGTCTGCTGATTAGATGTCAATTTATTTAAATTGATGATCAGGATGAAAATCAGCCATCAAATTGATTGGCTAATTCCTTAATGGTCGTGATTAAATCAGTTAATTAAAACTGATTGATTTGATTATGTTATTAAGGAAATACAATTAAAATCAGCCATCAAATTGATTGGCTAATTCCTTAATGGTCATGATTAAATCAGTTAATTAAGGCTGATTGATTTGATTATGTTATTAAGGAAAATGCAATTAATTACGTGTCATCAAGGCATTCCAAATCGAGAGAGACACCGACACTATAAATACCCCCTCTCAAATCAAGATGGGGGGGGACGACAGACAGAGGGACGAAAGCAGACGGAAGAAACCTCTCCAAAGCTCAGAAGCCTCTCAAGCTCGTGAAGAACCATCAAGCTGCCAAATAGCCGGTCTCTTCACCTCGCCAACTTCAGACAAACAAGGGAAATCACCTGCAAGCTCAGAAGTTGTCAAACTCGCGGAAAATCAACAAGCACCAAGCAAACGTGCCGATTCATCCGCCATCAAAGCCATACTCGCCACGTGACACCGCTCGTGGTTCAAATCTGATCAAGTTCAAGCCTCTGCAGCCCTTGATCATTTGTCGTCTTCAAGTCGTTAACAAAGCAAAGCTTCTGACAAGTTCTTCATCAAGCTCGTGGAGAATCAACAAGCACCAAACACACGTGCTGGTTCATCCCCTACCAAAGCCGAAGAACGCCCACCACGTGACACCACTCGTGGCCTAAATCAGATCAAGAGCAAGCCTCTGCATCCCTTGATCAACCGCCTTCTACAAGTTGTCAATAAAGTAAATCCTCTACAAGTTCTTCATCAAGCTCGTGGAGAATCAACAAGCACCAAACACACGTGCCGGTTCATCCCCTACCAAAGCCGAAGAACACTCACCACGTGATACCACTCGTGGCCTAAATTCGATCAAGATCAAGCTTCTACAGCCCTTGGTCAATCGTCTTCCTCAAATCGTCAACATAATAAGAAGTTCACACTGCAACCGTTCAATTCAAGATCAAGTGCTCGCCACCCTTGGATCAAATCAACGTCAGAGATCGAATAAGAGGAGATTCTTGTGAAAGAGCATCTACAGAGATTGTAATCCTCAAATTCATTAATAAAATTATATTATTTTGTACACGCGTCCTTCTTTCATTCGTTGCGGGATTTTCGTGTTTACAATGGTGTCAAAATGTAGTGCGCATCCAACTAAACTAGTAGCATGTCGAACGGAAGTTGATGACTAGTAAATGACATTAACAACATGTAGAGACTTGGAAAGAGGCAAAATAAAAATGGAATAAGGGCCTAGAATATAAAAGGAAATCAAAATAATAAATTAGCTCAAATCGATACGGAAGTCACTAAGCTAGGACAATTGAAAGTTTGAGTATGAATATAATCACTGAGCTGATTCAAGTTTAACGAACTTAATTTTTATGAATCAATTTAGAATACATAAATACTAGAGATCCTATAGCTTGTTACTAAATTTGCTAGTTAACACAACAGTTTCCGAAATAATCATGTGCCATGTACCACAATCTGTAATACCGCAATTTGCACACTAAACTAAACACATTTTTTTTTTTTTTTGAATAAGGTTGATGATGGGTCGGGCTGCACTCCTCCAGTGTTGGCAACAGCGTTGGTGGCTGTTGATGTGGCCGGAATTGAGTCGCCCGGCCGGTCTGAAGAGCTGCTGGAGGTTGGGCTGGGTCCGGAGGGCTGGTCGGAGGAAGCTAGGGCGACTGGGTCGGTGACGTCGGGATCTGCTGTGGAGCCTGCGGCTGCCCCAGGATTTTCGGCGGGAAACCTAGGTTTGAAGTTAGGATTTCCTGTTGGGCCGGGTGGCAGTGGGCCTGAAGGGGAGGTTGAGTTGACTTTGGGCCTGGGTGGTGAGCCAGCTGCACAGGGGCCAGCTGCACAGGGACCAGCTGTACATGGGCTAGTTGCAAATGGGCCAGGGACTGATGTTGTTTATCCCAAAATTTTGGGGACTCGCAAATGGTGCCAGGGTGAGTGGCATATGGAGAAGCGGCAAAAACCAACCTTGGCGGAGATACCCCATGAGTTTCATCTTGGTGAACTTGTGGAGGTCCCGGTGACTGTTGGGAAGACTCCAAAGAAGAAGGGTCGGCCTAGGGGTAGTTGGAATAAAGAAAGCAAGAGGATCAACCTGATGCCGAGGTTGTTGGATGTTGAAGAGCCTGATGCAGGTACTAGCTCCGACCCCCAGGGGACGGAGAAGGTACATGTCTAGGGTTTTCAACAAAACAAGACATTCTGGACGCGAGCCTGTTGCAGTAGGGGTAATTTCTATAAGCTTTTCTAAGACGTTTCTAGTTGATATTTGTACCACAATCGAGTGATTGGCAGATTAGACTAGATGAATATTTATTCCTTAGAAAGCGAGATTAGTCTTGCATAGATTAGGCTTGTTGTTCAGCGAGCGTCCCTTTAGAATCGAATGAGTTCACCTGTGGCTTAGATAGGGGTATCCGGTTTGTCCCGGAGTTTTCTTATGTAAGTCCTGTTCAACTCTGGCATGTGTTTTCATGGCTTGATAATTATTAAAAACTAAACACATTATTATACCGTAAATATGTAAATTATAAGATTTTTTTTTTCGATTGAGCAAAAATAATTACAACCAATAACCCCTAGTTGAGGTCAGCTCAACTCACAACATAAGTTGCAGTGTATTTATAATATGCTTAATTTGGTGAGATAGTAGTTAAGACATTGAATTCATCCCGACGTTAATTTGAAGAGATGTAAATTAGGATGTTACAACATCTTGCAAAAATAACTCAAGATTTGTTTTAAACACTTATTTGTTTCCAACAATTCTAAGATGTAAATTAATTTCTTCATTATAAGCGTAAGGTTGAAATTCTAAAACCCTAGACGCCGCAGCACACAAGTTTGGTCGAGATTTAGCCAAGTTCCTCTCGTCCAGCGGCGTTCATCATCGGCATGAGGCTTGCCTCGTTGTCGTTGGGAGGCTGCCGGACGGGTGATGGTGGTCTATGGTTCTCTGGCTTCTAGGATTTGCAGTAACCCGAAGTCGACAACGGGATCTGGTTTTCGTTTTGGTTTGAAGCCTCTCTGTGGCTTGGGCAGTCGTGGGTTTCCCGTTCAAGGGGCGGATCGAGCTGGCTTTGGATCCAGGCGGCGGCGCAGCGTCATTGACCGGGTGCAGTTGATCTTTCTGGGGCATCAGGGCTCAGTTTCCGCTTTGGATCGGTCTGGTGCTTTCGGGGTTAGCTGCTGGCCTCTCAGTGGTGGCAGCGTGTTGTTGGCGGGGTTCCTGGAAGCTGGGCATTGATATGATTGCGGCATGGCGTGGAGGCGATGGCTGCTTGCGGTGTGTGCGCGTCGTTCTGAGCGTAGGGAGGTGGAGGTGGAATGAGCTGGGCCAGCTGTTGGGCCTAGGGTCTGTTTTGTTCTTTGGGCTAGTTGGACTTTTCTTTAGTTTTATTTTTATTTTTCACCTTGTTCTAGAACCCTAGGTTTGCACTCTCTAAGTTGTTAGGGAATTACGCACTTTCATGCCTCTAGCGAATCCTCTAGAGTGGTAATGACGGAGGATTCTCGAGATAAGGGCTTAGGAAAGTTTTAGGCTTTCCTGGTCCTCTTGCCTACTACTGGAAATTGGGTTCCTTATTACTTTCTTCTCAGTCTACTTAGTTGTACACCAATTGAGGTCTCTAGGCGGCTAGGTTTTCTTTTCAAAGGGGGTTAGTAGTGAGAATTTGATTTCTTGTGATTTAGGCTCATTAAGTGAGCATATGTGTTAACAGTGAAGGTACTTGTCTTTTGCTTGGCAGCTTGTGCCATCTAGATTTTAGGTATGAGACAGCATCTAATGTATGTGCCTTCTGGCCTTTAGTTAATGAAGCTATCCTTTTATCAAAAAAAACAATTCTAAGATGTAAACTCAAACAATCTCCACTTTCGTCCTTTTGGGCAAATTAATCATCTCTCAACAATTCTAAGATGTAAACTCAAACAATCTCCACTTTTGTCCTTTTGGACAAATTCTTAACTTTTTAATCATCTCTCAACAATTCTAAGATGTAAACTCAAACAATCAGCCACTTATTGTCATTTTGAGCAAATTCTTTAACTTTTTAATAATCTCTCAACTCTACAAAGTATCTAAATTTACATAATGCATCCACCTTTAACAAGCTATTACATATACATGAGGTATATTTAAAATCTTTTCCTACCATTATTGACATTCAGATCTTAGAAGAAATATTAAGTTGAAAAGATTTTGACATGTAGAACACTAGTAGAGAACTGTTGTTGGGACTTTGGATGCTTCACACTTGCAAGTGCAAGGTGTTATAACAAGCCAATCTTCTTGAACTAAATTTGGTATACATATGAAAACAGACAGCTATTACCATGATGGACTTTCTTGTGCCATGATTCCACTCCATCAAAATTGCCAAAAGCATATAAATTTCTAGTTCTTCTTGTCCTTTTCAGCTCCTCATATAATCAATCACAATGGAGTTTAAAGAAAAAGAAAAATAAAAAAAGCACAAGCTGAT
This sequence comes from Rosa rugosa, assembly GCF_958449725.1. Taxonomy (NCBI): domain Eukaryota; kingdom Viridiplantae; phylum Streptophyta; class Magnoliopsida; order Rosales; family Rosaceae; genus Rosa; species Rosa rugosa. The sequence continues at coordinate 3,495,570 of NC_084821.1, forward strand.
AGATTGTCAATTTCAAAAGCTAAGCATCATGTATCACATTGGCTAAGATTGTAAATACACTAATACAGGCAGAAATTAGAGACATCCATATTAGCAATCTAGGTAAAATCACTAGGCAAAACTAACCCTTCCTATACAAGGTGAAAACCCCACCAATCTTTTGCTTTTCTGGCCAGAGAAAAAAGCTCATCTTTCAAACCCATTAAAGTGATTAACCTAACATTCAGCCAAAACAGAGATCCAAAATAGAGAGAGGTAGCTAGCCAGCTTTAGGGTTTAATGGGGTTGTTGTTATGGTGAAGGGGGTCAGGTCCAGTTGGAACTAGCCTCTCTGAGTTTTCCACACTGCCGAGAACCTTAGCTCCATTCCCAAATGCTTTATCAGCCTCCTTGATTTGAATCCCCTAATTTGAAAAGTGAGACATTTTTAGAAAATAGCAGATACCCGATTCAATCATGGACCTATACAAGGACAAAAGTCTACAAATGGGTGATTTATATCTCTACAAGAAGATGCAAAAAATGGGTTCTTCAAAACTCAAAAAAGACGAAATTTTTAGACTAGGTTAGGCTTATGCCTCTGTTTTCTGCAATGTCTACTTTCAGAAAATAAGAGGGCCCAATTTTGAACTTGTTAAAAGAAAGAACTGTAGAAACCATACAAAAGGGTAGTGTAAATCTCTGCAAGAAGATGTAAAGTTAAAATGGGTTCTTTTGAAATCCAAAAGTTGTTAACTTTGAGAGCCATTTAAGCTTATATTCTTATGGGCCTCTGTTTTCTGCAGTGTTTGTTTTTAGAAGTGAAAAAAAAAAAAAAAATCCAGGATACACGCAAATGGGTAGTTTAAATCTCTACAACAGGATGAAGAACAGGAAAGGGCTGTTGAAAATGTGAAAAAGGTGACAACTTTGACAGTAAAATTCAAAAAAGATGAGAACTTTGAGAGCCGTTTAAGTTTCTTTTTACCTGTGTTCCTCTGTTTTCTGAGATGGTTGTTGTTCTTACTTGGAGACCTGAAATTGGGGGTAGCCAGAAACCTTCAGTTACACTCTAAAAATCTTAAGAGAGAGAAACAGAGAGATAGATAAAGATGGAGGGAGAAGAGAGAAGCTTACAGGTGCGAGAAGATTGGACAAATGGGATTGAAGCCACCAATAGAACAAGAACCAAGATTGAAACCCAGTTAAGAGCTAGCTTGCTATGCCCCATTTTGATTTTGTTGATCCCCAAAAAAAATTAAAGCCACCAGCTCACAAGTGACACAAGACACAAATAGTGAAAGCGAGGGAGTGGGTACGTCGTCTGAATCAACCCCTGATATGAGAGCCAATGGGTTTGGAAATACCAAACTCACCCCCGCATAGTTCCAAAACGGTGAGAAACGACGGGGCAAAGTCGTCATTTGAGGACTGGACAGTTTGGAGGTGGTGAAAGCTCTATGCCTCTATGGGTTGGCCAGGTGTCGAGAAAGACATCCTCGTACGGAGAGCTTGCGGCGTAAAAGACAGGAGTGACAAGTGGCGTGGTGGGATTGGAGGAGAGGAGGGGATGAAGGACAGGACTGAGAGTCTGCAGAGTGCAGAGGATGCTCTGCTGGGCTCTGTGTCTGTTTCAAGACAACGTAGCCACTTTGTCACCAATGATTCCACATCACTTTGCGGAGAGAATCATTGTCTTTGAGATTAGATTACAATAACAACCTTATAACAATGAACTAATTATGGTGCAAACAGAAATTTTGTTTCTTTTGAAGAGAGTTTGTTTCAGAATGAGGCTGTCAAGAACCAACAACCGAGCAAAGACCGGCCAAAATGGGGCGGGAATCACGGCCAAATCGGACCGACCAGTCCTCGGAATAGTAATGAATCCAACTGGTCGGATTGGTCCCAAAATACACTAAAACCGAATCCGAGTCTGGTCGATTTCTCCTTCACCATGATAGAGTTTGTCAAAGCTAAAATTTCATATCTGCTCTCTCATACTTCATCTCTCTCTTTGAACCGAGGTTTGTTAAGTCCAAATCCCATGATCCGTCTTATCATCAGCTGAACTTAGAAGGAAACTTACCAGCAAATCGATTTTCGGTCTATTGCTTTTCGAAGGTAGGTGTATGTCATGAAAATTAGTTTACAGGTGGAAAGGGATTTTGTGGCCACTTAGGGCCATACACCAACCTTGCTGACCTAGTTCAGTTCTGCTCAAGTGATTCAGTATTGCCCTTGCCAGAGTCATTAGGGCACTTAAGAACAATATCAAGATTCAAGATCTTCATGCACAAGCCTGATTTGGGCTCATAACGAAGCATTAGTTGGACTCTGCAAACAGTAAAAATGCAGAACGTGCCATCACCTATTTCTAAAAATCATCTTTAACCAATTAACCATCTATTTCTAACAGAATTCAGTCAAAATCAAGGGGATAGAATAGAACCATGGATGGAGTATAAGCAGATCGGATGGTAGATCTTGTCCTCAACTAACTAGGTGTTAAGAAAATAGGTTCAATTTGTTCTGGCAAGATACTGCAACATAATCACAGCAAGTACCATTCATATAAAAGAAGTCAGTCTGAGGATAAAGATTGGCAGCAAATGGAATTGATAAAGAAATTATAGGAAAAATGAGAAATTAGGTGCAGTATGCACTGTTAATGCAAGAGAGCACAAACATCACTGAGGATATCTATTAGACATCTTGACCAAAGAAATGAGCAAATAATCATACCCTTGACATTTATCCAGCCTAAAAAATTGACTATTTACATGAACCCCAGGGTTTTCATTCTTATTGAAGATAAGTGAAAGGAAACTATAACACGAAATCCCATCATTCCCTTCACTTAGTTAGCAAAATGATGAGTTCTACAAAATACTAAAATCATAACTTCCGGCAACAGACTCTATCCCAGGGGGGCCATTAATGCAACATTTTGAAGTTCTCAAGGAAAAAAAGAAAAGAAAAAAGAATCTTGATCAAATTCTGACACAATTTATAAATAAGGTAGCATATAAGAGAGAAATATGTCTTACTATCTAAGCTATGTGGCTTCAAATCTGACAACTTATGCTGCAAAGTATGCCATCATTTCATCCACATTCAGGTCATCTAATGAACCAGTGCCCTCAATTCCAAGGTCAAGTCGGAATGGGCTGTTAAATAGTCCCCCATAATCTAATGACAGGCTGTCAATTGGAGAGCCAAAGTTAGCATCTACTGTTCTGTCTTGCTCACTCTGAAATGGGTCTTTTGCATAGAATGGCATATCTCCTCCAGTAATCTCATTTCCATTTCTTATAGTTTGTAAAGGGACAACATCTGCTGGTCCAATTTGCAGTTCATTCATGCCAATCTGAGACTGCTGCCTATCATGACCGGGCACATATTCTGCTGATGGATTATAAAGGTTATACATATTTCCATGATGCATCTCAGCACTTTGCATCCCATGATAAAGCAGCGGTGTTCCACCCACATGCATGCCCTGTGTCGTCGCAGTTACACCGTCAGGAGGTACATCAGCATAGTAGTTAAACTCAGACGCCGGTAATGCTTGGACATCAAGATCTTGCTCTGGTGGCCGTAAAGTTGTGACTGAAACATTTTCCTGTTGATTTTCATGAATTGGAAATCCAATCTGTGCATCAGTGTGGTTTATATCAGGCAAAGCATTTAATGGTTCAACATGCAAAGGCTCATTGTGACTTGGTGCAGGAAGTTTATCATCAGAGCTTGGTCTTACAGGAGCCCTTTTTCTCTTTCTTCGCTTTTCACCTCTCTCTTTATCTTGGACATGATTAGTAGGAGTACTACTGTGTAGATTGCTAGATGGCTCTACATCCATCAGCTCAGTCCTCCTGTCATCTTTGGATGAAACAGATCCTGCATCGATTAGCTCCTTATCAGTACCATCAACATCATAATCACTGTTACTACTAGCAGTAGCATGCTTTTCACCGCGGCCACGACGTGGCATCTCAGTTATGCCAGATGTCCCATTATCGCTACTGGGTTGTCGAATGAGGGCTTCTTCTCGACTTAGAACCCCCAACCAAATTGCACTCTCCTTTGCTGTCATCTTATCCTGTAAGCATTTTGACTGACGGACATGCCGCCTTATCTTTGCAATATCAGGGGACATGTGCTTTATCACAGCTGTTAACACCCCAACTTTCCACATCTTCTTTAAGTCATGTGGCTTCTTATAAGGAGGACTCTGACCACAGGGTAACCCTGATTTCATCCACCAATCTTCATTTCCTGTCGGCCACCAAGGAGGCGGAACTGCCTTTTCTAATGGATACTTCCTTTGAGGGGGGTCGCAATGTTGCATCAATGAAGATAGTAGAGAACCAAGAGTTGCATCTTGTAGATCTTGGAGGATGGTCTGGGAATTACCATTTCGGTTATTGTCTGCATCAGTCATGGCAAGAATCTCTGCTTCATACTTGTCTATGGCTGCAGGGCCATTCTTATCAAACTTCACTTTTTCTTTCCACCATGCTCTGATGTTATCAGAAGCACCGCTTACTGGCTTGCCCTTCTCAGGAATGATACCATACACAAATCCACGAGCTTGACACACTTCCATCAGCTTCAACATATACTTTAGAATTCCATCTTGTGCTCTTGACATTTTCTTCCTTCGAGCCTGATCAGTGGTCTGTTTGGGCTTCTGCCTTTCCGCAGCTTGTTGAGCCTCAATTTTCTGTTTTTCTTTGATCCTTTTGAGTTTGATTCTATCCTTCCACATCCGTCTCTCCAGCTCTTCCGGATCAATCTCCTCGTCACTGACATCTTTCTCCACTAAATTATCACACCTCAAGTCTTCTTCTATATCCGAACTGTCACCAAATGGGAGAACAACAATCAGACAATGCTCCCATCAATAATATTGCATTAACCCCACTGTTTAGCTGCTGAGAAGATTGTTGCGACAAATTCTTAGCAGCTGAGCTGACATTCACTCAGAAAAGCAAAAGCTTTCGCTCCATTTGGCTCAAACAACCAACACAAAACAACTAAAAACCCTTCATTCCTACCTTCTCAGCAGCCAAACAAAAATGGGAATTGAATTGATAAAACTAAAAAACCAACAATTCTCAGACACAAAAAACAACCCTTCAAACAAAAGCCATATCTATGATTCCAAAATGATCTAGATTACAATAACTGAAACTAATATATCAAACAAAAAATCAGAATCCCATAACATGAATACACAAGCAAAAACCAGCACCCCCAATTCCAATAATTGAAACAACACCCCAGAATCAGTTCATAAAAATTGAAAATTAACAAAACCCACAAACATCCAATCAATCCCAAAAGACCATGAATGAAATGACTCAACAAGAATATTCAAGCTATTGATAAAACAGTGAAAACCCAATAAAATTGAAGTAGTGGGCACACAAAATTCTTACCTAATTTCAGGTCCAACCTCTCCAAGGTCCCCCATTTAATCCTAATCTGCATGCAGGGATACCAAACCCTGAAAAAGATTTGGGCTTTTCTGATTCTCTATCACTGAATTGTCTGAGACAAGAAGCAGAAGAAGAAGAGGAAGACAATATTGGGAATTTAAACCCGTAAAGGGTTTTTACTTGGAAAAAAAAAAATTGGGGCTGTAAATTCAATGCCAAAATTAATAGAGAGGAGAAAGAAAGGTTGAAACTTTTTAGACGGAGAAGGCAAAGATGGGAAGATTCTATGTGAATTGCTAGGCGGCCATAATCAAAATGGATCAGAACACCTCTCTGAGTTTGCCAACACGGAGGCGCGTTCTCCTGCATCGCGGCCTATTATATATGGTTTTCATTTTGTGTGGACTGGATTCGACGATGATTTTGTTTAATTTCACTCGCCTCCCCTCGATTTCTTGAAATGTCAAAACCCACCCTTAACTAAAATTTTGAAATTACGATTTTGTATTTGTTAATTCACGTCTTGTTAGTTCGAGACTTGTTATTTCGCGCTTTGATTATTCTTAAAAGAGATCAGCTTCGTTAACCGTCAATGTTACTAGACATAGCGATTGTGTTGTTAATTCGGGGCTTTGATTTTTTCTAAGATTTATAAAGAAAGTGTACGTGTATCTTATTCTTAAAAGAGAAAAACTTTGTTAACCGTCAATGTTACTAGACATAGCGATTTGGTGATTTCGATGGTTAAACTAAAGTGCTTGAACGTTTTGTTGTGCTTCACTTGACGGATGTAGTGCTTCGATGTGTTGCATCCGCGTACAATGATGGATTGTATTTGACCAAAATTTGGAGTTTTTAAGGTAAAAAATCGTCATTATCGTTTTGTTTAGACAATGTATCATATCATTCATGAAGAGAAAAGCTACGTTTACCGTTAATGTTATTAAGCATAGACTGCATAGAGATTAAGTGATGTTAAAACAAAAGTGCTCAAACGTTTTGTTGTGCATCAGTTAATGGATGTACCACTTGCATTTGTTGTAGAACAATTCTTAGGTTCACCCCTAGGGTGAACTAACATATTCACCTCTATTGTTGATTAACATACTTTTACATAATAAATTTATAATCCAACCATTCATGTTGTATAACGTAATACAAAGATTAGCTCTGTAAAAAATCAATCAAATTGAAGACCTTTTAGTTATTCATTTCTATGAAATACATGGACGGTTCATCATAATAGTAATAAGTGTTGTTAGAACCATCCATTTGTTTGGTTCAATTAGATAATTAAACGATTGCCGATTCGATTAATTTTTTACAGATATGATCTTTAAATGCTAATTTAAGATATGGACCGTTGGATTATAAAATTATTACGTAAAAATATGTTAATCGACAATAGAGGTGAACCTAAGAATTGTTCTTTGTTGTATAGGAACACACTATCTAGGGGCAATGATGGATTACATGATAGATAAAGGGTGTTTGACCAAAGTTTGAATTTTTAAGGAAAAAATCATTTCGTTCTCTTTTTGTATTGGAACTGTTATGTCATACATGAATTCGTTTGATTTGTCTATGGAAAGAAAAAGAAAATAAAGATAATTTCAAAATATTCATTGTACAAAATTATTACAAATTTAAATTACCGGATTCATTGAATCTGGTCATTACATACATACATTATATCTCTATTGAGAATAGATGCATTGTATCTGGTCATTTAAGACAGCAAATGGGTTTTTAGTTATGGAAATTGTATATTTGTAATAAGAGAAATCAAGAGAGAGAAAATGAGAGGACCTAATCTTGAAAATATGATGAAATTTTCGTAAATAATTTGTACAGTGTTTCCTTAACAAATGTTTTGTAATAATTATACGTGTATTGCTAGCTGGAAAATGATGGTGGTGCTAAAATTTATTCTTGAAAAGTCACCACTGTCCTTCAGTCACTTTCACCGTTGGAGATAATTGGACAGAAGTCCTAATGGCTGAGGTCACCCCATGCCATTTGAGGTACAATCTTGTTCGATTCTAAACGCATTATGCATATTCATATATAATATGAATGATTAGTGGCTCTTTACTCAATGCTAGGTCACCCCATGCCATTTGAGGTACTATCTTGTTCGATTCTAAACGCATTATGCATATTCATATATAATATGATTGATTAGTGGCTCTTTACTCAATGCTAGAATTCTAACTTTAATCTGCGTGATGCCTTTTGGATTTGCTTTTGGAAGGCGTGGTGGCAGCGGTAGTAAGCGTGGAGGCAGGGGTTTTCACGTTGGTGGAAGTAGTCGTAATCGGAATGGGAACAATGCCTCTCCGAGGTATTTCTGAAAATTTCTTTTCTGCTAAAACTGTGATGGGCTCTGGGGATCGAGCCCATCACGAGAAATGATAAGTGTGGCATGGAATGTGCGGGGATTGGGGAACCCGCACACATTCAGAGCTCTGAAGAAGTTAATCAGAGCGCAAGACCCCGATGTGGTTTTCTTGATGGAAACCAAGAAAAAGAAGCAGGAGATGGTTGATATATGCTATGATTTGGGTTTCGGTGGTTGTTTTACAGTTGGAAAAGTAGGAAAACAAGGAGGGGGTTTGGCAATGTGCTGGAAGAAAAATATGGTGGTTAGGGTAGTAGGCTTATCTTTGGGCCATATTGATGCAGAAGTCCAATGGGATGAAGGAGTGGTTAGGCTAACCAGATTCTATGGTAACCCGGCAACCCAGCTTTGTGATTTGCTTCGTCGGATTGCAGGTTTTGTTAAACACATCTCCACTTGAACTCAGATTTTGCCCTCCCGCAACCTTTGCCGCTCAATGTCCAAAATCTTTCCTAATGTCTCTCCGATCAATGCCACCGTGGAGAGCGTTGCATAAGCTGGAGGAAGACCATGAATACAAACCGAGATCCATATGTGATATAATGGAATTTTTGAAATTAGTGATAAACCATCATAATCATTGGTGATTAGTAGAGCCCAATTGAAACTCCATTGACCACTGCAGTTCACTCTGTCAACGTCTCCGATGTCTGACAATGTGCACAAAGTTTGACCCTCTGCTTCTTGCACGTTAAGGGTTCCAGCCACCCTCCGTATCAAATAAAATGCTCTCGTAAAAGAATGATGATTGAAGACACATTTTAGATTTTCTTTTGAAAAAAGACAAAGATAATATATATACACAGGCGGACGTCCGCACTATCGCTAAAGTGCAGACGTTGACGCTTTCAGGCAGCGCGGGGCTTGCCGGACGGAGGCCGGAGGCATCCCAGACAGCTTCTGGGCAGCGATCGAGGTCGGAGGAGATCGAGGTTGAAGGTTCTGGGTAGCGACCTCACCTACAACTACAAGGTTCTGGGCTGCACTGCAACCTGGTTGCCGGCGACTCCACTCGACTGCAGACTGGTCCGTCCGACCCCTGGCCTCCTTCCGGCAAGCGGCGGGGCACCGTCGCTGCCTCAGCGGAATAGAAGCATCGACGTTCGCATTTTAGAGATAGTGCGAACGTCCGCTTCCGAACGGCTTCCTATATATATATATATACACAACCTTGCCCTAAGCAAAAAGTACGGATTTCCCATTTTTACCCACTTTCCGATCATATTTTCACATCTTAATCGTTCAGTTTTTAGATCCTAATGTATAGATCATCTCTACAAAATTTCAGCCAATTTGATGATCGTTAAGGCATCCAAAACTGCAATTTACATGAACGAACCGAATCTGTCAAACCGGAACCGTTCGTGTTTATAATGGTAAATTTCAGTTTTGGATGCCTTAACGATCATCAAATTGGCTGAAAATTTTCAGAAGTGATCTATACATTAGGATCTAAAAACTGAACGGTTAAGATGTGAAAATATGATCAGAAAGTGGGGAAAAACTGGAAATCCGCACCTTTTGCTTAGGTGCGGATATCTGCAGCCAAGAAGGGCTGTATATATATATATATATATATATATATATATATATATATATGATTTTTCTTAGGTAAGGACGTCTGTACCTAAGGCTTAGGTACAGATTTCCATTTTTTCCCCACTTTCCGATCACATATTCACATCTTAACCGTTCAGTTTTTAGGTCCTAATGTATAGATCACTTCTGCAAAATTGTAGTTTTGGATGCCGTAACGATTATCAATTTGGCTGAAATTTTGCAGAAGTAATCTATACATTAGGACCTAAAAACTGAACGGTTAAGATGTGAATATGTGATCGGAAAGTGAGGAAAAACAGGAAATCTGTACCTAAGCTTAGGTACGGACGTCCTTACCGTAGCCAGACTGTACACACACACACACACACACACACACACTTCTATTTTTTTTTTTTGATGAAATGGTATTTGAGACGAAATAAGAAATTGGATTCCACACTTTGAATGTTCTTTTGCATCATCGTTATGGCAATGCTTAGTGCATGTGTTTGAGCTAGACATGGTTTATGGTTCCCCTATCGAGAGTAGGGCTATCAATTCCGACACGACTCGAAACCCGCACAAAATAAAGCGAGTTGAAGTGTTGAACTCGCACGATTAAAAAGCGGGTCGGCCGTGGGTCAACCCGCCATGACCCATTTAATAAATGGGTCGGCCATGGATCAACCCGCCAACACGAAGTGAACCCGTCTAACCCGATTATGCTATACTTCTTGAAATTTTGGACGTTGGGAGTATTTGATCATAGAATTAGACAATTTGAAATATTTTGCTTTATAATTATTGGATTTAATTATTTATGAATTATATATAATTATTTATATTCTTCGTCTTGTGGAGTTTTTAGTGAATTTAATCAATTTATCCATTTTTTAGTTAAATGGGTCGCATTATTAACCCTTAAATGGGTCATTTTGTCTAACACGACACGACCTATTTATTAAATTGGTTAAGGGGGTTGGAAACGGGTAACCCGTATAATAAATAGGTTGGGTTTGGGTTTAAATATTTGACCGATTATTAAATGAGTTGGGTTTGAATTGGTCTCTTGCGACACGAACCCAACCTGACACGACCCATTAACAGCCCTAATATTCCTTTCCTAATTTTCTTGCATTCCAAGGATTATTATTATTTTTATTTATTTTATTTTTTTGAGATGATCAAGCGTTCGAAGGATCTATCGGTGCAATGAAATAACATAATATATCTATCATTTAAAAAAAAAAAAACATATCTATAGCACTCAGTTTAGTTTTTCCTCAGTAATCATGAAAGATTGACTATTTTGTATGTATTGATTATGAATCATTTATTGGTTGTTATGAGAAAAATATATCATATGAAGTTGCAAGCTCTTGAATCTTTAGTTCAAAAAGATAATTCAATCAAATGTCTCAACCTTAGTTGTTAATTCCTCTTGCCCATGAGATAATCCAATTATATTGAAGCATAAAATACCGAAGCTTTCACCCTAAATCATCCGTATAAATTAGATCTGACAAGTGAAAGAGGGATTTTCTAAATCCTTCCTTCGTCTCTACTGCATGATTCTGCAAGTTTGAATTAATGGAAAAAGACGGGGAAGAAGAAAGTTCAAACAGCAGATAAAGTAGATGAGATAATGAGAAGAGAGGATAAGTCTCAATGGAAATTGTGGGAAAGAAATAGAGAAAGATCAAAAGAGAGGAGAAGAGTTTGTGGATCTATGTGCTTAAAAGTAAAAAAAAATAAATCACTTTCTCTAATTACAGGGCAGGTTGTTTTCAGGAAACAATGAAAAAGTCAAAAAGTCATTTCCCATATTTATTCATAGTTCCTGAATTGTTTCCTAAAATTTATTTTCCTTGTTTTTCAAATTTAATGCACCGAAAGCAAATTACATAAATTTTTGAATTCGTAAAACAAAAAACAATATTGCAAAATGATATCGAACGGGCGCTCCAATATGGAGTAGTACTATACCCACTTAAAAATGGCCTCCAATATGGAGTAGTACTATACCTGTCGTAGTGGTTCTTGCCTAGTTGGGTGTGCTCCCCAACCTAGGTTCGAACTCCGAAGCTGTCAAAGTGGCGAGGCACTGTGCTGCAATGCACAGTTGGAGCATTTCACATGCGCCGAAGGGGTTTATCTTGGGCCTAGAAAGCCTTTGGGTTCCCCTTGACAAAGTCAAAAAAAAATACCTGTCGTAGACTTTTCCTACATCAGAATAGTGTTGTTTTTATTGTTGATTAGGTCTTCTAATTCTTTTCCCTTTAAAATTAAGCTGGGGTTAATCTCCTCACACACTGGTTTACCACAGTAACTAAGGACCTACTTACTAAAATTTAAGTCAAGACAGTGCTTCATATTAGAATTGAAGCCGAGAAAACCATTACTTGTATCCATTACTATAAATAGAGTTCGACTGTTATGTTGTGAAAAACTCTAGATTTTTTGTATTTTTTGCTTTTTTATTTTTAACAACAACAAAGGTTTACAGCCCAGTACCATTTGGTCTAGTGGCATAAGTCTCCCCTTTATAAGTGGGAGGTTATGAGTGAGTTCGACTCACAAAAGACTAGTTGTTGATATGATCAAAAAAAAAAAAAAAAAAACAAAGGTTTACAACTCTTGATAAGATGAAATCGAGATCTTAGTTTAAAATTAATCATGCGTTGTCCAAGTTGATTCGAGTGTTTTATTCGATCCATCAACATCATCATGCAAATTGTTTCCTATAGATATAGATGCCCTTCCGACTTTGGAAAAGATGTCCCTTTGATAGAAGGCATTGAGTACATATTATAGCATATAGATTAAGGAAATGAATGAGGAGGAACTTAATCAGTTAATTGCGAGGTCGATCTATAAGAGAAGTTAACGATCGATGCGCCGACTGTGTAACTTAATAAATTAATTAGTGTCATTTTCATAAGACGATAATGGCAACATATATATTTTGGATCATATTGGGTGCATCAGTGCATGGTTTGCAAGTAAGGTTAAAACTTAAAAGCTCTAGCTAGTACTTGGAATAACATGGTTAATATAGTTCCATTTATAACAACATAGTCGAATCATGTATGAGGTACCACCACCAACATATATTCTCAGATACTATCGAGAAAAAAAAAGAGAGCATATATTCTCATATTGATATCTTGTTCTTAACATGTAGTTGATACATGCAATAGTAGGTCGGCACTAGTAATTAAAATCAATTTCTTGTTGTTTATCATGAGCTTATTGCGAACTCGAACATAATGTTTTCTATGGGCTTGTAGCTCGATCTAGTGGAAGAGAGTATGCATTTCCGATATATGGCTAGACCAGTGCCAAGCATCCTCCATCGATCTCCCGTACTCATTTGCATCCAACCAAAGAAATTTGGATGCTTAGTCAGTTTGATTCAATTCTTCTAAGAGCCTATTTATTTACATGGAATGAAGATGAAACGATGAGAATAAATTTCTAAAGGTACGTATCGGAATTCAAATACATTCATTCTCACCATGTTATTGAATTCTTGAAGGAATGGAGAAATTTTGTTATTTTTAGTAATTTTTAACTTTTTATGTAGAGTTCACTTGCATTTCGATCCACAGTTAGTAAATGTATAGGATGTGTTTTAGTTGACTCATTCATTTATTCTATACCCATTTTAGGTTATCAAATGTGCTAAGATGTGATATGAGTGCATCTCATATTCTCATATATTAATATTTTAATTTTTTTTTTTGGTACTTTAGGTTTTTCAGTATTAATCCTTTATTTTAGTTTGCATTAAGGTGGTAAGCATAAAGCATTCTGCAAGCAACTTCATCAGTTCATAGCAAGCATTGCTTTCAGACATCTATCCCAATTTGCTAGAAGCACTACTTCTACTTGTAATTCTTTCAAGAACTAATCTTTTTATTTCTATAAAGTGACTTATTCAAAATTTCCAGCCAGCCTTGTAGTACATGTAGGCATGTAGCTAGGCCACAAAGGATTGCAACCTTTTATTTATTATCAATATATCAGCAGGATCCTCTCTATTCTCTAGCTACCTTGACTTGATAATTTCTTCTTTCATGGCAAGAGAGAGAGCACTAAGACTGCCTCCACTCTCCACTATCACTCCTGGCATTGCTATTGCTCTACTCCCTACAAATCCACCTTCTTCAATTGTAATCCTTCCGAACTTAACCTTGCCCCCATCCCCTTCATAAATGTGACCAAACAAGAGAGCTTCTCTTCCCACACACCCACCTCTCTCAATCTCCACCATTTCAGGGTTGAGCAAAGCTCCCATGCTGTCCACATAAGCACCTTGGTCCAACTCAATCTCTGAACCCATCAGCCTCATCCACAACACAAAGAGAACTGACCCGCTTGTCATTTCCATGAAGTAGCTCCCAACTAGGGTTCTAAAGGCTTGCCATGTAGTGTCCAAAAAAACCCCTATGCTCCACATGTGTATGGCTTCACCTTCTTTCTTCTTTCCTACTAGTACCCATTTTGCAACAACACAAGCTAACCCAGCCAAAGATCCTGAACAAACCCAAAACAAGGGGAACAACCAATGCAGAGGGAGTTTCTGCACATTCTTCAAGTGAAGAGCCAAGCTCAAAGGATAGAAGATCACTAACGCGAGGAGGAAATGAGGGAACACTGTTTGCAGAAAAGGTTGCGCAAAAGTTGCCCATAGAGTCTGAAAGACAGTTCTTTCCAGCGTCACGGTATGTGAATCTTTTTTCTGCAATGCTGCTGCCATTGGACAACCAGAAAGGTCTACTTTGACATCAGACTGCTCTACAAAGATTTTCCAAGCCTCTGGCAGGGGTTCACCATTGCGTAAGTGCTGGCAAATCTCATAGATCAGTGAACGGCCATGGTCAATCGAAGCACTCTGGGAGCATGATGAAGCCCTGATGACATCTATTTCTTGGCATTTAACAAAAGGATTGAAATTCAGCTGTTCCGATTCTTCTGCAGATATATTGTGGTTGATGTTAATCTCTCCAACGTCAATGTATGGGAACTCAGCCTCATTCCAGGGTTTGGTGCAGTCAAGTGCAATGTCTCGGGTAGCTTCATCATGTGGAACAGGCCTGACCTGTAACTGGAATATATAACGAACTCCAGTTTCATTGACCCGGCTTTGGAAATCTTTGGCAAGGAAAAGTAGAGGGCGAGTATCCTTCTCATCTCTAGGAATTGCACCTGTATCAGGTGGAAGAATGCCAATAGGTTCTACCTTACCAGATTCTTCACTAATGTTCTCATTGGAAGGCCTCAACTTGAACTTGACATACATTTCTTGTCCATCTGTGAACCGGAACAACCTGCAAATGTTTGAGTAGTAATGTAGCTCAGTGAACGAGTTTGCATGGCGAAGGGAAGTCCACACTGCATCGCGTACATGTGGGGCTCGCTTGACATACTCTTCCCTTGCAGGAAGTCCACACACTAACCATGTTGCAAAGTCTGCAATTGTGCGGGCATAGAATGCCTTTCCTGTCTTCAGTGTCAGGTCAAGGAGTGAGGACTCACTAGTCTCACCTTGAAGTATTCGGATGGCTGCACCGCGTGCATCAATCCTTGCATCATCATCAGCACTCAAGCTGTTGCTGTGCCGGACTATAACAGGATAGCTCTTGCCAGGAGAGAAAATGTTATGGTGCGGCAACCCTTTGATGTTGTCATAAATCTTCAAGTATCCCTTCCCACTAACACCAATTCTATGGAAGTATCTTGATTTGACCTTCAGAGTTGTGGCAGCCAAATTTGCAGAAAGGTTACCAACTATTTTCTTATATTTCATGTCCATCTCTTCTATTCGGTCATCCAAAGAATGCATGGTGTTCTTGATCATGATTGGAGTTTGAGAACCAATGTAAACACCACCAGCCTGAAGCATTGAATTCACTGGTGCAACTGAAAGTGCTCCAAGAATAACATCTTTCTGAATAACTGAGCCAGGAAGGACTACGCTTTCGCTCCCAATTACCGCATTATCTTGCACCTCAATTTTCCCGCTAACAAACCCATTGGAGGAATAAAACCCAGCAATAATTCGACTGAAATCACCAAGATGGACACCAGAACCAAGTGATAACAATTTCGGGTCTGAAACTGGATTGATGGCCCTGATAGAACAATGTTTTCCAACCTTTGCACCCAGAAGGCGCAAGTAGATGCAGAAGGCTTCTGTTCCTGACAAAAGCTTAGCAAATCTAAGGTGGCAAGCAATGGTGATTCGGTGGCAAAACCAAGTTCTGAGATGGCCTGACTTTGTCTGTTTACTAGAAATAAGACGAGTCAAACCACTTGTGAGGAAGCTGAGTACTAGGCCATAAGCTAAGTAACCAACAGCTACTGAGATGGAGAAGTAAATTATGTCTGATGGAACATTAGCAAACATGGTAGCATAAGCAATGATGGCGTAAGGTATCCAGTGAAAGGCCCCAAATAAGCAAAAGAATGCATATTTTTCAACCGAAGGAGGCTTTTGAGACAGCCACATGTAGGCTAAATACACAATGGAAGCTGAGAGAGTGCCGAGGAACCCAACCAAATAGATGCCTAAGAACTGGTAAATGGCCTCAGTTTCAGTGCTTGTGACCTTTGCCAGCCCCTGAATTGTTGAAGATTTAGTTAAGATAAGTCTCTAGAAATGAATTTATACGAAAACTGGGAGCTAAAAGTTGTTTGGAGATATAAATGAGGATGTCTAGTAATGGAACATGGATATAGTCTATGAAGTATGAACTTTCTGTAAACAAGAAATATGTCATTTTTGTTTTGAAAGAGATTCTTTAGGAATTGTAGTAAGCTAAGTGAAAATAATAGTACGAAAACATAATTGTAAGTTAAACAGTTCAGTTGCATATGCAGAATAAAAAGCACTTACATTATGATGATTTTTAGCCTTGATAACAGACTTGCCTCCACCTTTTTGTAAGGCCATCAGCTCACTGTCTTCTGCCAATATAGTTCCCTTCTGGACAACAGCGTAAGGGCCAACTGAGGAGTTTTGACCAATTCTTATTGGGAGGAAGCTCAATACTCCATTCTTCACTTCATGGCCTTGAATCAAAGCACCTTCTGCAATCACAGCTCCATCTCCAATTGAAACTAGAGAGGGGTCTGTTATGTCAACTGTATCAAGTAAAACTGAGGATCCAATCCTAGCTCCAAGCATCTCAAACCAATACTTAAGGAACACCGTGCCTCGCAGAGGCTCTGCCAAAACTTTGGAGGCAACTTCATGACCCTTGTAAAGAGCCCACCACTTGACAAAATCCGTTGACCAGACGGAGACTTCAGGGTTCAGGGCATAGTTTGGTTTTAAGAAAGAGTTCCCTAAGAATGCAATTGAAACACAGGTAGAAAATATGCAGAACATCCAAGCAAGGGGAGCAAAGGTCAGCAAGGCCAAATAATCTAGATAGGGAACACCTTCTACCAATGCATGAGTGGCTGAGACACAACTTGTGAAAGTAGAAACTGATAAATATGCAGGAAGAGAGAGCATGAACGCAACGTAAACAAGAGCTAGAAGTTGGAATAACCAGATAATCGAGTGATTGGACTCGGGAAGTTCCATCGAAAGCTCAGCAGAACCAGTCTCAGGTTGTGCAACATAGGATGGATCAGTGGACAGTTGAGGTTGAGCATTTACTAAAAGATTCTCCGAGAAGCTTGCCAAGTCGACAATGCAGGTTGCAGTGAAAATGTCCACAGCTCCTACTGGCACACCAAGAAAGTCTGAAAGTTTTTGAGCTGCTCTGACCACCCCAATGGAGTCAATTCCATAAGACACTAAACTTTCAGTGTCAGAGATTTTGTTGATTGAAATACCAGTCTGCTCGGAAACTAGCCGTTTCAAGAAGTCCACAATCTGTTTATTGCCTATTTTGAGGCTTGGTGGAGGAGAGCTTCTTACAAGGTGAGGCTGAGTGGACACTTGAGGTTCAGCATTTACTAAAAGATTCTCCGAGAAGCTTGCCAAGTCTGCAATGCAGGTTGCAGTGAAAATGTCCACAGCTCCTACTGGCACACCAAGGAAGTCTGAAAGTTTCTGAGCTGCTCTGACCACCCCAATGGAGTCAATTCCATAAGACACTAGACTTTCAGTGTCAGTGATTTTGTTGATTGAAATACCAGTCTGCTCGGAAACTAATCGTTTCAAGAAGTCCACAATCTGTTTATTGCTTATTTTGGGGCTTGGTGGAGGAGTGCTTCTCACAAGGTGTGGCCGAGGAGTTTTTCCCTCCTTGCATGTTCCTGTAGTGAAGGACCGAATCAGCCTTCTCTTTGTTAAAAGTGGCTCTGGTACAATATTCAATGTTCCATCAGTAAACTGCTGCAGGCATTCAAATCTTTTGATTTTTCCTGACGTTGTTTTACTAATGGTTTTCGGCCTGATCAACTTGATAGTAGCAACAGTGACCCCATGTTCTTCTGCAACACGAGCTTGAATTTGTTCAACCACATCCTTTCCAACAGGTTTTCCATCCCTAACCTCCGCAATGACAACTAAACCAACCTGATCAGAGTTGTCTTGAACTGAGATTCCTTTTTTTGATAGGATTTCCACTGGAACAGAAATGACTGCACAACAACCCGGACGTACAACTTCAGATGCATTCTCCACTGTCTTCTCTACATCTGCTGAGTAAATGTTCCTTCCTGCAACAATGATAAGATCTTTGATTCTTCCAGTGATGAAGAGTTTGCTGTCAATTATGCGTCCCAAATCCCCAGTCCTAGTGTAGATACGTCTCGGATTGTCAGCAAGCTGGTTTTTAAAAGTTTTCTTGCTTAGCTCTTCTCTTTCCCAATACCCAACTCCAGCACTGGGACTACTGATCCATATTTCTCCTTCTTTTCCCGCTTCTTTGAGCTCCTCACTGCTCTCTGGATCGACTATTCTGATGTCGACATCTTCATCATTTGGATTCACATATCCACAACATACTCTTCCTTGCCAATCTACCATGATAGGCTTTCCTTCACCATATGCACAACTGACAAACACACAGTTTTCTGCCAAGCCATAGCCAGGTGCCATCACCTCTTGAGTTAAGCCGAAAGGACGAGTCAGATCAACAAACCTTTTCAGAGTTTTCTGCCTAACAGGTTCAGCAGCAACCATGAGGAACTTCATGGAAGATAGGTCATATTTTCTAGTCTTGTCAGACTCTAGCCTTCTAACTACTAGCTCAAAGGCAAAGTTGGGGCCAGCACTGTGAGTAGCCTGATATTTGCTCATGACTTGGAGCCATAATAGTGGATTCCTGATGAATGTCAATGGTGAAAACAAAACTGCAGTCCCACGACTAACAAGAGCTGTGAAAAGTCCTCCGATCAGCCCCATGTCGTGGTACTGAGGAAGCCAGCTTACTAGAACTGTTTTTGAGGTGCTCTTGTATCTCTTTCTCATCAACTTGACATTATGAATGAGCCCTCCATGAGTTATCATGACTCCTTTAGCATCGCCAGTCGAACCTGATGTGAATTGGAGAAAACATACATCACCTGGCTGTGATTCAGATTCATCCTTTAGAGCTTCCACAACTCCGCTCTTGGAGTTCTTAACCCAAGAATCTGTATGTAACCAAGGAAGATTCGGCCACCTTGCCGAGGACTTTTGATTCTTAGCAGTCAATGAGATCATATTTTTAACTGAACCTGCTTGCACTGCCCAGTGATAACTAATGGTGGACAGAATTGCCTTTGCATTACATGATTTGGCAATGTTTTCAATCTTCAAAAGTGCCTGACCACCTCTTTGCAAAGGATCTGGAGGTAGAACTGGGACTGGCAAGACTTTAGCTCTTAAGCATCCAAAGAAAGCATCTATGAAGTCCAAACCCGGGACATGGACCAGGAGGACCCTGTCGCCAGGCTTGATTACTGGTTTCTGGCATGTCAAGATCTTTTGAGCAATGCAAGAAGCATTTGCATTAAGTTCTGTGTAAGTCCTCTGGCAAGCAACTGCCCCTTCTTCATTGATCCAAGTATAGAGTGTCTTGTTTTGAGTGACTCTATGAGTTCCCCAGTGCTTCAGATAGCCATCAAGGGAAGACAGATTAGGGTACTCCACTCCTGGTAGTTCGGCCAAGATTGTAGGGCTTCTTTCCAATTCATTTTGGAAAGAAAACAAACTCTGAAAATAGACATGTTTAAATTATACCAAACCAATGATTTCGTCATAAATTTTTAAGCAAATATCAGTAACTTTAAACTAGTAGTTTATCAAAATGGGGCTTTGAGTATTGGGTTTACCTTAACATATGGGAGCTTTGGCAAAGGATTGTCATTTGCAAAGTGCTTGCAGACTAAAGCCATAGCATATGATGAATTTCTCTCTGTAAGCTCAAAAGCCATAAGCCCGCCTACGTAATAAGTGTTCTTCACGCCTTGAAGTTCAGACTCCAATTTGTTATAAAATCCATTCATCATGGCTGCATTGAAACATTTAAAATTTAGTATCTCTAATTGGCAGGGTATATGGTGTAAA
This sequence comes from Rosa rugosa, assembly GCF_958449725.1. Taxonomy (NCBI): domain Eukaryota; kingdom Viridiplantae; phylum Streptophyta; class Magnoliopsida; order Rosales; family Rosaceae; genus Rosa; species Rosa rugosa. Next base: position 3,515,449 of record NC_084821.1, read on the forward strand.
TCTCTAAAACCAAACCAATGGCATACCTTGGCTATCAACATGAGGGAAATACTTAAACCGGCGCTGGAGAACCACCTCCTTAACTTCTCCCCCTATACGTTTAACAGCTTCAATTGCAAGTTCTGTCACAGTTGGTCCCATAATGTCGGCAGAATTTCCATAAGACCAGAATAAGAAAATATCTGTGTCAGCAAAGAATCTCTGCATTGCGACTGGATGTCCAATTGTTGCAGGATTACTTATGTATTCACTGAAGTAATAGAAACCTATAGGCATATGCTCTATCCCTTTAACCTTCAAAACAGTTGTGTAGTAGTCAATGGTCTGTACTTTACTGAACAACTCCTTTTCAACATCACCCATATCCATCACTTCCGTTTTATGTTCTGCTATTGAGAATTCCTAGTTAGAAATCACACCAAAAAAAAAAAAAAGGACACAAACAAATAACTACTTCGACAGTAATAAAACCTAAAACGGCAGGAGTAACAAACAAACCTGCAGAATGTGAAGGTGATCTGTAAATTCTTCCATAGTTCAAAGGAAATGAACCAGAGACAATGATCTTATCAAACTCCATATTTTGGACTTCTCTGTCACATTTTTTCACATCGATACTAACATAATCAGAAAAACGTTTGACTGTCAATACTTCAGTATTGCAGTGAACCATTGGGAGTGATTTACTGATCTTCTTCCAAAGACTTGTATATCCACCTTTAAAACGGCGGATTTTTCCAGCCATAGAAGTTCGGGTGAACTCATGAATGTAAGCATAAGGCATGTCTTCAACATACCCATAGCCAGAAGCAGTATATCCATAAGCCACAGATTTGGGAACAGAACTAAATCCTTGACGTTCAAGATAGGATGGAGTCGAGTCTGAGGCAAATTCACTCAAAGCATGGATCCCAATTCGGCCTGAGTTCTTTACTTTATCCTAGCAATAGTGAAATGAAGATATAAATATTGTCAAACTTGAGAAATCAGGATATAGAACCGGGTCTATACTCTATAAGACTAGGAACTAACCTGGAGTTCTAAGGTCAGTGAGATCACAGATACATAGTCATCTGCAACTTTTATATCTTCATACTCTCCTGTAGCATTGTCAATAAGAGCAAGCTTGTGGGAGTCCATTTCTTCTAGTTCAGACTCAGTCTCCTTTGCCAAGTGAAAAATGACAGGGGCACTGTTTGCAGCAAGAACTTGGCCACCTAGATCATAAATGTTCCCTGCATATAAAGGTAATATGTATCAAGTCAAAATTTATAGTATAAAAAACGAGACAGAGAAGACAGTTTTTTTGTGATTCTTACCTTCAATATCGACTGATTCACACATGCCACCAACAGAATGGTACTTCTCTAACACAGTCACATTGCTGTAACCGAGCTTTACTAGAGCATAAGCAGCTGACAAACCACTTGGACCAGCGCCTACTATCCCAATTCTTGTGTTCAGAGGCAGGCATGGATGCAGGTTGGAGAACTGATCCTCTATTGATTTTCCAGGGTCCATATCCTTTTTGCTGATTAGGCCTTCTGGCCGTTCCTATTGAGATAAATAACCGAGTTCAACTTGATTCTAGTTTGTTGTTGGATCATGAGAAGCAAAAGGGTGAGAAAAAAATAACATCAACAATCATGGATGGAGCCGGAAATTAATGCAATATGTTTAAAGAAAGAGTGGTTTTTGTAAACATTGCGCTATTCGCCTACTTCCTAGGACTGGAAAACTCAATTAGTCACTATTCTTTTGATTTTAAAGTAGTTAAGACTGGACTAGGCACAACTCAAAAGCATGGATTTCATACACTTGAATGGCCATAAGAGAATGTAATTACTATACGTCATAAGACCGATTTACTCTTGTTCTGCAGATTAGCAACAATGTACGCAGAAAGTCTCTATATGCTGAAAAGAACTCATTATATTCCATATATGTGGTGAAAAAGTACTATTTTATGAACAAGCAGAACATACCTTGGAGGAAATGCAATGATTATGGACTACTTTACGCCTTCCAGAGGCGGCAGCTTGATCAATAACTCAATGTGCTCTCTGAAATAGTCGACCCTGCAATGCCATTATCACCTTACTTCAGAAAACGAATACGGAACTACGGAAACCATACCGAAAGAAAGCAAAGATCTTCACCCACTTATTTAACATATAAACGTTTTCTTCACTCTCTTTCATCATACCCAACATATTACACACTGTAATCTCTCGTAGGCAAAACATCAAACATGGCAAAGACATCAACTTTAACTCCTCCCCAACACCCACCTACACATTTATATACAACTAATCCATGTGCGCTGCTCCTACATCACAAAGATGATCACCATGAAAATGACTCACCTTAGAGCTGAAACGGGCAATAGGGGTTGTTGCCAGTGAATGCCAAATGGCATATAACAATGTCGAAACGTCAGATCAGCCGGTCCTCCAAACGCAAAAGAAGCTAAAGCTGATCTTATTACTGCTGATGATCTCATCATCTTTGAAAATTTGGAGTGCTATTTAAATACCCAGATGCTTCTATGCCTCCAATAATACCTAGACAAAAAATCCCAACTGTTGCCTTGCTTCCAAAATCCCAACTTCCTTGGTGACTCCGAGAACTTTCCAACCCAATGATCAGATATTCCCTTCTTTTTTATATATTCCTTTTCTTCGTTTATTGAAAACGTCGGCCACGTATGGATCAAATACTATATTAAATTCTCAGTTTAAAAGAGAATGAAACAGGATATTCTAGACAGGGTGAGGGATATACATGTACTATGCAATAGGAACTTGGATCTTGGAGTCGACAAATTGTCGAATGATGGCGGTGATAGCAAACCCATGAGCTCTTTTCTTGTACATCTTTGTCATACATAGGTTTTTAAATTGCGCGGGAGGGAACATGGCAGTTAGGGTTTATAGGGTTTGAGTCCGATTGAATAACTGTTAATGACTATGAAGCATTATAGGCATGAATATCTATATTTCGAGATTTGTTGATTCAAAACTTCAAAAGCGTGCGGTTTTCGTTTTCCCTGGCTCGGTACTTTGAATTTTTCTAGATCAAGTACTAAAAGCAGTAGTCAAATGTGAAATTGCAATGGCTCTTATTATTATGTGTAATTTTTTATTCTATGTATAATATTGATATTATTCTCTTAAAAAAATTCTTTTGAAAAGTATTTATTATATTTCTAATAGGGAATATTGAAATAGAAATTTTGAGACCTTTTTTAGTGAAAATGACTCTAAAAAATAATAGTGAGATATTAGCAAGTCAAATATTAGTTGATGTCATTACATATTATTCTTATATTGATGCATGTTTCTATGTGTAATATAGGTGGGTGATATAAACTCACATTCTTTTGTTTTGGTATCATCTTAATGCATCCATAGTATTCATGAGCAAGGTTTTAAATATTTGCGATATATCCGATATCTCCCCCGATGTCTCCTTTTTTCGACGGACCGATATATTTAGGGGGGTAAATATCTTATCTTTCACCGTTTCTGCGAAATTTCTCCGACATCGTCAAATATCCCCGATATATTAGATATTTACGATATATCCCCGATAAAATGAAGAAATATCTGTAAAATTTGAGGTAAAAATATGGCTGCTTTTTTTTTTTCCCTTTGGGGCTTATAGTCTTTGATTGCTGACTAGTGACTATTGTTTATTTACACTCATTCGGACAAGAGGGGCAGATAGGTGCTTATGTTTGTCTCTTTTTATTGATTTTAAATTATGGTGAAGCCTTAGAAAGCTGGTTCATGCCTAATTGCCTAGACAATCTCTATTGGTGATAATACTGATGATAAAAAAGCTCCAATTATTTAAAAGTAGTAATAGATGGTTCATACCAAGCAAATGAACCGTTTGGCATATCAGAAGTTGGAAAAGCTTGTATACTGCTACTACAACATGAAGCTGCGGCTGCGAGATAAACAGGCAAAGAATAATGTGGTCAATGAAAACAACTATATAGATCTACTTCATGTTGCAAGCGAGCCGCTTGATAATGGCATTGATCCACTTCATGATTGGATTATGCATGCACACCTCGATGATGAAGCTAGAAGACCTCTTCCACAAGTTGTAGAAACTGCAACTAATGCTGGAATCAACGTAGAGAGAGTCTTATCTGAAGAAGTTGTTAAAAACCCAGAAGATAATTCAGATAGTGATGATGCGTGGGTTGGTACAGCAACTCCAGATAGTTCTGATGATGGTGGAGAGGGTGGAAGCGGAATAGGTGGTGGAGGTGAAAGATATGACTATGGAGAATCTTCTGTGGATGGAGGATTCCAATTTACATGTGAAGGTAATTTTGATCATACCACCCAAGATGAAGACCACGGAGTGAGAACAGCTGGCCATGGTGCTCAAGAGAAGACCCGATATGGGAGGAGGACAAGAGGTGCAACTGATGATCAAAGTACCCCATCTGATGTTTCTTCAATTGCCTTAAGTTTTGATTCTATCAGTTTAAGCACAGAGCGCAGTGGGATCTCAAATGAATCTCATGAAGGCAACAATCAATTTGGTTATGATGCTTATGGATATAATCAATATGTAGAAGTATATGATCAGTCATCTAGTTGGGTTCATCCTTATTATCCCCTTATAGGAGAAACAGTCGGCAGCTCTAAAGAGATCTATAACTATCATGTTCATCACTACAATTCGCACTATATGGGTCATATGTCTTGGTCTGATTATTGCATTTTCGTAGACCAGCGAGCGGCTTTTCAACCGCCTAGAGTCTCTTTTTGGATGTAGATGAAGTTAACATTCATATGTATTTATATGTAGTTCTAAATTTCTAATAAATTTACTTTTTTCAAAAACGACATTTTCTTACCCTGTATCCCCGATATATCCCCGATATTTCCGACATTTCCCTTTTTCAAAGTACCGATATATACAACGATACCAATATTTAAAACCTTGTTCATGAGTTTTATGTGGAATGGCAAACAAGCAAAATTCTTTGCACTCCAACAAATACCCATGACAAGACAAGACTGTTTTATTCTTCAATTTAGTAGGTTCTCACTTGGAATATATGCTATAGGATAAGGGAATCATGCATTTACAACAAAAAGCGGGCATTTTATACAATCCGATCCCATAACACAAAGTCAAAAAACCAAGGCATAGAGTAAGAGTGCTTAGGATCGAAAGTGACATTTAGAAGTATATATGGCATTAACTAAAACAAAGTTTGTAGCTAAAACGTAACGCTAGTGCAATGATGATATTTACAATGACTTCTTCTTGTCACTGTGTATCGGGCAAAGATTAAGATGGTACAAATGGAACAAGATTTTGGAGGACAATTAGAACATATGCTAGAATATTTTCTATTTTTTTTATAGAAGTGAAATATGGATTAACTCATCGTCCTTACTCGAATTTATTGATAATTAAGAAAAAGATACATAGCAAGGGGCTGAACCAAACTTTAATCTTTTCAATTTTTCTATTTTCAAAGTTTTTTTTTTTTTTAATATTTTTTTTTTATGGCTCGAAAATTTTAAACTTTAAATTTGCCATGGATCTGTCCCTCTTAAGGAAGTAATCATCAATGATGACAAACACAAAATCATATTGCAAATTGGCAGAGTAAATATTCAACATATTAATTATATGACTTTAATTAAAATGTCCGGCCAAAAACTAATTGACTTAAAATTAAGAGTAATGATTATGAATCCGTTTAACAAGTCGCATACAAGTATCCAAAAGGTTCAAAATTATAATATTGAAAAATGTTATTTGTGGTAATTGGGTCCCGCGTATTATGCCAAATTCTATCAAGTATTTTCAATCAGAGCCTCTTATTTTTGGTAAGCTTCGTCATCATAAATTCAATTAGTTTGATTATTCAAAAAAAAAAATTCAATAAGTTTGAGAAATTGTCTAACTGTTCTAAGTTCTGCTATATATGACACATGTATAAGAAAATAAAGAAAGAGATCAATTACCTTTTTATGTCATTTTTTGTAGATTTATAATATATAGTCAAATCTTTTAGGACATATTAGGGGGGAAAAAATAGATCATTGTATAATTTGGTGTTTTTTTTTTTTTTTTTGAGAATAGGTGGCAACTCCATTAATAATAATTAAGAAAGGTTACAAAAGCGAGATGTAGATACTACATCATAAATGAAAAGTACATAAATAAAACAATGAACATAAAACCTAGTGAAGATACGATGGGATGCAAAATTGCATCTGAAGACGCACCGGGTGTAAACCGTGCTATGTGAAAAGTTACTAATAATATGACCAACCATAAAAGGCCAATCTTCTATCAAAGTAACCGGTGGTACGACCAACCAAGCATATTCCTCGTACAACTTACGCCGAAAATAGAACAATCTTCCACCTATGTTACTGATAGTGTGACCGACCATGAGAGGGCAATCTTCTAACAATGTAACTGGTAATATGACCATCCAGACATCTTCCACGTAAGAAATACGCCAAATAGAGATCAATCTTCCACCAAAGTGACTTATGAACCAAGAAAAGAAAAACCAAATGAAAATTAACACCAAAGTCCAAATCCACGCCCACTGCCAAACCCAAAACCAGATCCTACCCGGCATCCAAAGCCAGACCCAGCCCCAGGCCCAACTCCAGATCCGACCCGGATCCCAAATCCGGATCTTCAGACCCGTCTGACCCTCCTCCTTCACCGAAAACCGGAATTGGAACCGGTCACCATCAACCTTCATGATCGAGAGGCGATCACGCAGGTCCCACACCGCCGCCATCGCTTTAGGCAATCCGGCAGCAGCCTCCACCCTAGGTGCCAACATACGCCCCACCAAAGAAAAACCCGACACTGCAACAGCAGCTGCTCCAGCCTCCCCAAACTCAACCACCGCTTCGTCCGTCAGCGCAGGTGCTGCCGCCAGTCGAGCCGCCATAGCCTCGGCCATCACGACTCCGATCTGCAAGAACCTCGTTCTCGACTATGAAATACCTTAGATCGACTAAACCCTAGCCGTCGACCTCTACCCTAGGTTTCAGAGAAAACTAGGTTTTTATTATATAAACACTCCTTTATTGTATAATTTGGTGTTGCAATTTTGTATATCAATAGCTGACATAGCTGACCCAATGTATGAGATCCACAATATGAATAATTCAATAATGCAACATGACATTGATACACGATTTGGAGAGTTGTTCTATAATGCTGAACTGCAGTACAGGGGAATGATTAATTAGATCGAGATTTAGGCAAAGTTGGGTAATAAATAACTCTTATTGCATGCATTCAATATGTATGTGAACGAAAAAATGTAATTTTTCAAATATTATCATGTATTCTTTATTTGATTTTTGGGGTGGAGTGATAGAAATTGGCTTCTCTGCTATAACTATAATTTGCTAGAAAAAAAAGTGCATCATCTGGCCCTTAAAACTTCTTGATGTTTCTTGATGTGACATCAGCTGACCCTTAAAACTATATCTGACGGTTGTGATAGAATCCAAGCAAATTATAGCATGTCATATTATAGCAGAGAAGCCAAGTCCGGAGTGATAAGCTTGGAGTATATTGGATGTTTTGGAATATTCACTTCGCGAAAGTTTTAAGAAAACACTAACACTATAAATTAATATATTTTGAATTGTGATATAGGACATCTGGAAGGAATTGAACACTCATCCTCTTGGGTTTACTCGTAAAACCACTGTTGCTTTAAGCTTTCATTTCATTAATCTGCAACATATATTACTGTAGATTATTGCTGATAAAACCTTTTAACAATGTAAAAGGGATAGCTAGCTAGGACGGCAGATTGACATGTTATGGATCCCTAAGATGTCTCCATCACCTATTACACTGTCACAACTTAAGGACTTGATCAATGTTTGTGCAGCTAGCATTATGTCATTCATCTCGGGCACCAGATCGATTATCAACCTTTTGTTAATTCATTACTATATGACATGTGTGTGTGTGTATCATATACTGTTCTATAGGTTTTACCCTAATTCTCCGGCGTTAGTTTTTAGAGAATATGCTTTTTATAACCTAATATGCATGGCATACAGCATGCGTCGAAAGGTAATTGATGATTATTATGTTCGAAGATGATAGAAGATACCAATGGGTTTATTCATTCTGGGTTAGGTCAGACTTGAGTACGTGGTACAGCTTTAGGTCTGGTTCTCATTATACTACAACTTGACTGGCTGATCTGAAATGCTTAGCTATACAAAATAGTTTATATAGTATGGCTTGGAAAATAAGAACTAAGCTACTTGACTTCACTGAAAGCAAATGCCCACGTACCTTATACGTACGTACCTAATACACTTAATGCGCTTGGTTCATTAATCATACACAGTTATATATCTCTAGATTCTATACAATGGCGACATCAATCATATCAAGCAATTAACAATAGAAAGATGATTGTTTTTGTATACATTAAGATGACTCCATCAACTTTTATAGATACACATACATGCATTAACAACTTGGGAAGGTGTATCCCAGCTACGTACGTTTAACAAAATCATAGATCAAAATATATGACTTCTTATTAAAAATTATAGAAGCTGATCGATGATGATATAGGCAACTATATATAGAGTACTACTACATATATATAACCGTTGATATCTCATTTTGATTCTTTGAAGGTTATAGTGTCATGATCATGAACTGATCGATCAAAGAGCCTTTGAAGAAATTTAGATGAATTTGCTGCTGCATGACATAATGTAGGGCGTCATTCAGCCACTATATATAGTTTTAATTATCAGGAGTTCTTACTTAGTTTTGAATTCAATAATTAAGACACAAAAAAAGAAGATTTTCATCAATAAGAAGCTTAGTCAAAACGGTTTTAAAATATTCTCATGTTTTTTTTTTTTGGTCAACAGCAATCACCTGGTTCAATAAGTTACTGTGAAGGGCTTGTTAGAATCATTATGGACTTGTCACACATTAACATAAAGTAAATTGATAATTAGCTTAATGTCAAAACTAGTTTAACATGGACACAAACTATATATAAACCAATACTTGTAGCTTAATGAAAGAGTGTATCAATTCTTTAAGGTTAGTAATCCAATTCTTAGTCTGCAAGCTGCAAGGAAGACTACAGTCTGCAAGGAAGACTACAATGAAGTGTTACATTAAGAATCTAACTAGGAGACCTAATCCGATATGAACTGCTTTGATGGAAAGCTTCTTGAGGTTTAAGTCACCTATATAAATAGATGAATTGGTCCCTGTTGCTACCACGGTGTCAATTTGCATTAGTTCTGTCCATTGAGAATCAAGGTTGGTAAGTAACAGAATGTCATATTCAATGATCGTGTTTGCAGTTGCAGAAGATGGAGTCCATGTTGGTAATTGTTGAAGGTAAGCCTTGATCCTTGCATGAATGTTGTCGAGCTTATGTGCATATGATTGTGAGCATGGTTGTATATATGGTTTTACAGGGCTTTGCATTTATCTAGACTGATTTAAGGGTTTCAAAACAATCGCAAATACGAAAGGAATGTACGTTTGAAAACAAAAAAGCGGCCAATAAAAGAAGATTCGGAGATGAGAATGCTAGTATGCTTGGACACACAAGTGTATTGAAAAGACACAGGATTTCGACCAATACAAAGTCCCGGAGATCAACGATATTATTAACAACAGCCATCAATTTTGATATTTTGCTTAAGTTAATAGGATGGAGATCAGAGATGGGGTCTTTGAATTTCTTTTTCTTTTATTTTCAATACATAGTCCTTTGGCTAACGAAGGAATCTTTATAAACAAACAATTTGAATCCTAAATAGATCAGTCTTGGCCGGAAAGGCTCATAGGCTTGAAAAAGCCTATGAAAAGCTTATGAAATTAATTAGGGAAAAATATCACTTTGGTCACTCAATTTTAGTACCGTTTTACACTTCATTCACTGCCGTTAAATATTTTGTCTCAAACCGTTAAAATTAGGGATGTTTTGGTCCATTCGATTAAAGTTGAATCTGACAAAATAAAAATTTGATCATTCTTGAATTTATTTCTTGCAATCGCTTGATATTTGAAGGTTTTTAGTTGGCCTACACGACGACCAAACACAACAATTTCTCCCTCTGGTCTTCTTAATCCATTAATAGAGCAGCACATTAGGATTTGTGAAGGTACGTCAAGGTCAAATAATCCCTATGGAATTGTCATTCTTTATTTTTCTGGGTTTTGTTGTTCTACTTTTACTTAAAACACTCTTTTTTAAGTGGGTTGACAAACATATCCCTCCCTATTAGAGTGTGAGGTTCAATTGCCACATTTAAACAGAGAAAACAGATGGAGAGACCAAACTGATGCGGTGATATAGTAGAGTGATCAAAGTGAAGTTTTTAAAAGTTGGATGACCAAACTGTCGAACGAAACATAATGTGATGACCAAAGTGATATTTCTGTCAATTAACTACCGAAGTTTCTCCAAAAAAGGTGTCCGACGTGAACTGTCTAAACAATGCTAAGTGAACTGTCTTTTTAGATTCCACATGCATCTCATCTTATATGGCAGCTGATGAGGCATCGTCATGTCCTTTGATGAAATGTTCTAATAGGTTGTACAAAAAGCTCATCAGCTAGCACATAAGGTGCATGTGATATCCAAAAAGGTCGGTTAATCACCCTCTAGCATAACTCGACATGATATTTCACCTAAAATTGTGGACTATAACACACGATATTTTTGGTCAAAATCGCATGTTTTTATTTTCTCACCAAATATTTCCATTCCATAATCATGATGTCTGAGAAATTCTAGAACTAATGAAACTCAAAAATTTTGACCCGATAAAAATTATGTTTTATCATGGTGAAATTAAGGCAAGAGAGAATTTCAATAAGAAAAAAAAAAAAAAAAAAAACAGGTGTTGACAAGGTTTGACATGTCATGGCATGCCACGGCCCACGAATACCACTGTGGCACGTCCACACTGCGAACCGTGTCTAGGCCTTTATTTCTTAAAATATATCTATGCTACAGCATGATTTTTAGAAATTACTTCAAGTGACAGAATCAAAACTATGGAACTGTTGTAGGAGAATAGAATTGTGTGTATTATTGATAATAGGAGCCCTTTAAATAGGGAGTTACAAGGTACCCAAAAAGGTAATAGAATCCGATTACAATTGATACCTAGAACACATTACTATTACAACTCTAACCCTAGTTTGTAGAGGCACACATTATATCGATATCCTTGAACACTCCCCCTTGTGCCGCTCAAACTTGGTGATGACGCTTTAATTGTTGCCTCGTTAAAAACCTTGCCAGGTAACAAAAACCCAGTGGGACAAAAATAACCCTGGTCGAAGGACAAAAAGAGCACAACACGTCCTTCACTCTTCGAGATCGAACATGTAGACATCATGCCTCCCCCTGATGTCAATATCTCCCCCTGATTGCTACAATCATGGGAGTTCGGATAACTTTCTTAATCCGATGCTTTTCACATGTTTCTCGAAGGTGGATTTTGGTAACGACTTAGTAAATAAGTCCGCTACATTATCCTCAGATCGGATTTGGTTCACTTCAATATTTAGAAGTGTCTGTTGTCATTTTGATGGAGGGGAGGAGGAGCACGGAAGGTGGCATTTTGCCTTGTGGGGTCCGATCCCACACTTCCGTTATCTCTTTTCTCTGTAGGTATAGAACAAGCCCATATCAATCGTACCTCTCAAGTATCGAAAGATTGTCTTTATACCAATCTAATGGCGTTGCGTTGGCGCGGGGCTATGTCTAGCCAACAAGTTCATAATAATTGAGGTGTCCGGTCTTGTATTGTGCTAAGTACAATAATGCGCCTATTGTACATAAGTAAGCACTTCTGCTATTAACACGTCTTCGTCATCATCCCTGGGACGAAACGGATCCCTTTTAGGGCCAAGACTACGGACGACCATGGTGCATCTTTGACTTTATCAAAAATGTCTCTTGACACGGTATACAAGTTCTGAATTTAGACAAAACCGTGTTCTCCCAATGTCATTCCTCTCAAACTCGGATTTCAGGTGTTCAGCGGTTTTCCTTAACTCACAAGGGTTCCAATTATGTTTATCAACATAAACCGCGACAATTGTAAATCCGGAACTTGTCATGGAAACGCGTGGGCATAGTTCATCATATCCCTTCCCAATCAAGTAGTCACTTTAGTGAGCATTTCAACCTCGTTGCAAACGCGCTCCGTGGTCTAGAGCCACTTGACTTGGGTAAATGAAGTTCACAAGAACCTTCATTATATTCCGTATCTAGATCCCCATAAAGATATGTAGTGACCACATTTGTAAGCTGCATGTTCAGTTATTTGGAAACTACCAAACTGACAAGGTAGTGGAGTGCAATGACATCCATTACGAGAGAATATGTCTTCTCGTAGTCGATTCCAGGGCGTTTTGTGAGAAGCCTTGCGCCATAAGGCGAGATTATCATCTCTTTTTCTCATCACGCTATCTAATGAAGACCTATTAATGTCAACAGGTTTTATGTTAGGAGGTGTTGGCATCTCAGGCCCGAAATCCTTCATCTTCGTTAGTGAATCCAATTCAACATGGATCGCATCTTTCCATTTAGGCCAATTTTCTCTACGTTGGCATTCTTCAACGGAGTAAGGTTCGATGTCATTGGTCTCAATATATAATTCCACGTCCTCATGTACACTAGTGTAGTTCGTAGAGATCTCTATATTCTCAGGAATTGGTTCTAACATTGAGGCGTCCCCCAACGATGTCTCTTGGACATAACCACAATCCAAAATATTCTCATGAGACGGATTTTGAGTATCAATATCTCAGGCCCGAAATCCTTCATCTTCGTTAGTGAATCCAATTCAACATGGATCGCATCTTTCCATTTAGGCCAATTTTCTCTACGTTGGCATTCTTCAACGGAGTAAGGTTCGATGTCATTGGTCTCAATATATAATTCCACGTCCTCATGTACACTAGTGTAGTTCGTAGAGATCTCTATATTCTCAGGAATTGGTTCTAACATTGAGGCGTCCCCCAACGATGTCTCTTGGACATAACCACAATCCAAAATATTCTCATGAGACGGATTTTGAGTATCAATGATCAATGGATCAAGTTGTGCCAAACTCGCTCTCCTCTTAGGGCGAGAATCCATCGAACATATGGGTCTCCTACGCTCTCTAGCGGAACCCATGGCCTATGACGCCATTATGCCACCTTGTGGCGTCACCATACCACCATCCATGGTGGTGGTGCCGTACCCATCTTCTCTGGGTGACACCATGCCCTCTTGTGGGGACATCAATCCTTGCAGGCATGTTTGCAGCAGGTATATGTGATCTCGTCACTTTTAGGGGATCAAGATGAGACATAGTGGGGACAGACCACGACAATTCCTGTCGTTCCTGTTGAACATTGACGTTCTAATCTCCCCCTAACGACGGGAAGACTGTCTCATCAAAGTGACAATTCGCAAATCCAGCGAAATAGAGATCGCCTGTCAAGGGTTCTACGTAGCGGACTTATATATATATGCATTCGTTGCAATGACTCATGTTGATGCGCTGTGGCGGCGCAATTGGCACATGAACCGCACACTCAAATATGCATAAATACGAGATATTAGACTCGAACCCAGTCACTAGCTGTAACGCAAATAAAAGTTGAGTGGCTGCTATGAGTCGTAGACGAATTAGCATAGCTGCATGCGATATTGCATAACCCAAGCGGAAATATTGGTGCGCATTACCAATGTCTGGGCTACCATCGTAGTCGTTTAATGGTGGCTTTTCCGCTAGACCAATTGGGCGTGTACATGGGAATACGATACTTGATATCAATACCCAATGATATGCAATAGTCATCGAAAATTGTCGATGTAAACTCTCTAGCATTATCAAGTCAAATTGACTGAATGGGATGATCTGGGTAGTGAGCCCGTAGCCATATGTTATGTGCTAGGAGTGTAGTATAAGCAGCATTACGAGTGGATAATGGCACAACACATGACCAGCGTGTTTGTGTATCAACCAACACCATAAAACATCTATACGATCCGCAAGTTGGTTGATCAAATCCATAGAATTCCCTTAGATTCTTTGTAAGAATGGAATTATTTCCTCAATCTCCTTTGCATAGGATGGTCTCAATCCTAAATAACAGGCTTTACAGAACGAAACATGGGCTTTATAATCAACCAATGAGGCTTTTGGTTAAGCCATAATGTCACAATAGACTTGAGAAGTAGAGAGAGGAGTTTATGGCGTCAATGCCATGTATTTGCCGCAGGGGGTAGGCGGCGCCGGCCATGTATGGCCGGTCTTTGCATAATCATGGCGCCATGAGGCGCATGTGCAGCTCCTCGAACCAATTCTTGGTTCTTACTTTTCTTCGTTCTGAAAATGGATGTCCGTGTAAAGTCTTTAATACACGGATCATCATGTCAAAGCCTATATGTGTCAGAATCCCATAAGTCGTCTCTCATGACATGGTTGGATTCAATAACTCGAATAGTGGTTGCATACAACCCACTAGAGCGACACATAAGTTTCTCTAAGACTCGTTTATGTCTGTAGTCATTAGAGGTGATGCAAATGAACTCTGTCCATTCTCATAATGTGTTTCCACATGAAAACCATTGGCTCTTATATAATAAAGTTCGAATTAAGGTATGTCCAAGACATTAAGTAAAAGAATTGACACTTTATTAATAGCCAATGATTACATCAAAGTTTCCAAAATCTAATCCAAAATAAAATCAAACTAAGACACATTGTAGTCACTCTATCCGTTTGGTAACTCCAATCAAATATGACCAGGAAAGTAGAGAGAGATGTTGGTGGAGCGAGGCTCTCTTAAGTACCAATAATCTCAATGACTTTCCTAGACATCACATTTTATTGGGTCCGCCACATAAGAAAGAGTTAATACAATTGTCATTTATTGACTAAGGCAAATTGCCATTACAAAAGTTCTTGGGAGAATAAAAAGGACTAATCTAATCAAAGTCTGTTGCATCCATGTGCACTTCATCTTCAGCTTTGAAGTCCTCTATGGTGAGATTGACATCTCCATCATCTTCTTCTTCTTCTGCAAGGTACACTTCTTGCTCTCTCAGGTCCCTGTATGCCCTGTATCTTTCAGCTAGTTCCTCACTTGCCTTGCATTGCTTGAACCAATGCTCAATTGATCCACATCGATGACACTCATCATTGTGGTTGCCTCCCTTTAATTGAGGTGCACGTTGTGCACGTTGCGGGCGTTCCCTAGGAGGGTTGGTGCCACCACCACGACCCATGGCGCCACCATTACGGCTAGGGATACCACGACCTCCTCTCCCACGTGTGGCATTACCACCACGTGTATCCACACTAAACTTGCGGTTTCCTTCCTGGTTAGGGCGGTTATATGGACCCATACGTCCCTCATATCCCTTATTCCTAGGGTTCCGCTCCTTGCGCCCTCCTTTGGGTGCATTATAATTCGCCTCATGAACGCTCTTAGTTCCAATGGGCCTTGAATTATAATTCCTCACGAGTATGTTATCATGTTTCTCAGCTACAGATATGATATTGATAAGCTGATGAAACCTCGTGATCCGTCCAGCATTGACTTCAGTACGATATTGCTTTGATATCACAATGGCTGAAACGGGGAAGGTGGAGAGAGTCTTCTCAATTAGCTCTTGTTCTGTGATAGGTTTTCCACAAAACCTCAACATGGATTGTATGCGAAGAGATTCTGAATTATATTCAGCAACAGACTTGAAGTCAGCAAAGTGCAGATTGTTCCATTGAACCTTCAAGTCAGGGAGGAGGGAATCTTGG
Organism: Rosa rugosa; assembly: GCF_958449725.1. Taxonomy (NCBI): domain Eukaryota; kingdom Viridiplantae; phylum Streptophyta; class Magnoliopsida; order Rosales; family Rosaceae; genus Rosa; species Rosa rugosa. The sequence goes on from NC_084821.1 coordinate 3,531,306, forward strand.
ACATTGCCAAAGCGCTCTTCTAGCGCTACCCATAGCTCTCTTGCATCCTTGATCGACATATACTCCAATCTGAGTGCTTTGTCCATATGACATCGCATCAAGATGACTGCTTGAGCATGTTTTGCAGGTGTTGGGATGAACACAAGATCCGGGTTAGGTGCCTGGATTATGGGCAATATTCCCTTTGAAGTGAGATGGTTCTCAACATCGGTTACCCAGCTATGGTACTCCGAGCCTGTTGAGTCAAGCATGGGAAAGTCGAGTCTAGGTTCATTCGACATCCTGAAAATAAGAAGAGAAGATATATTAGTTTCGGAGCTAAACTTCCACGAAAACTAAAATAATAAGATTTCCGAGCTATGCTACCAAGAAATCAATTTCCAAGAATCTCTTTTGGATTAGACCAAACAATGATGTTTTTAATATGGTCACAATTTGATGCTTACGGACGCTCTTAGTCCAAGCATTATGAACACTCTTAGTTCATACGAACGCTCTTAGTTCGTTTAATTATGAACACTTTTAGTTCATACGAACACTCTTAGTTCGTTTAGCGTGAATCCCCGGCCACAATTCCGCTTTGTTAAATATCAAAATCATTTGGCAACATATATTCCAATATTTGCAGAAAATAAAAGGAATTTAAATACAAGAAAGCAGCAACCTTAATTATAAAAACTTACGTGATTGTTCTTGGCTTAAGGACACGCGCGTGTTGGAGCAGAAGTGTTTTTTCTTTCTTTCTGGGCCGTCTGTTCTTTGAGCTTTCCTCTCTTTTTTTCTTCTTTCTTTCTCTTTTTTCTTTCTTTCTTTTTCCTTTTTCTGGGCCGGCCGGTTCCCTTCTCTTTTTTTTTTTTTTTTTTGGGCCGGGTCCTTTATTTTTTTTCTTTCTTTTCCTTCTTCTTCTTTCTTTCCTCTGTTCTTCCTTTTCTTTCGCGTCTTCTGTTTTCTGTTTTTTTTTTCTTCTTCTATTTCGCTGGCAGTCGGAAGCGATGCAGCAGTGGCGCTAGGCAGCAAGGAGGTCTCAGACGCTGGGTGCAGCCGCCGTGGGCGACGACGACCTGCAGGTTGCGGTGGGCTGCTGCTGAGCGTTGGGTTGCAGGGAGCTCCGGCGAAGGCTTACAGGGGCAACAGCTAGACAGCCGGGTGCAGGGCTGATGGGCGAGAGGAGGCGAGCTGGGTAGGCCGGCCGGGCAGCAGCACGCGCAAGGGACGCAGGCGGCAGTCTTGCGAGAGGTAGGTGAGCTGGGTAGGCAGCAGCGTGGGCTGCAGGCTTGCGGGTTGCAGGCGGGTGCGCAAAGGCAGCAGTGGGTGGCGGCGTCTGGGAGCGGGGGCGCTGGGGAGGAGGCCGGCCGGGCTGGGCTACTGGGTTTGCAGGTACTACTGGAGAGGTCCGGCCGGTGAGGTGAGGCTGAGGCCGGAATGGAGTTTTTTTTTTTTTTGTTTTTTTTTGGGTTGACGGCAGAGAAGAAAAATGTTTTTTTTCTTCTAGGGTTTTTCTTTTTTCTGAAGCTAGGATTAGAACTCGTGCTGATAACGTGTTGTAGGAGAATAGAATTGTGTGTATTATTGATAATAGGAGCCCTTTAAATAGGGAGTTACAAGGTACCCAAAAAGGTAATAGAATCCGATTACAATTGATACCTAGAACACATTCCTATTACAACTCTAACCCTAGTTTGTAGAGGCACACATTATGTCGACATCCTTCAACATGAACGATTTTTTTTAGACGATTTTCTCGGTTTTCCAACTTTAAAATTTGTGAAGAAAAAAAATCCCATTCGATTTTGCGAATGGTCACTTGAAATATGTTATAAAAATGATGTTTTACCAATGAAGAATGGTTCAGAGAGATTTTTTTTTTTTTTTTTTTTTTTTTTTTGATTGAGAAAAAATGGTTTAGAGAAGTTAGACTTGGAGGAATGGTTGGATTTCTCAAAAGTTTGTCACTTCTAGTAGGTGACATCTTTTACATTGAAGCCTTTGGCATGCATGAGAGCTTTTCAACTGTGACTGAACCCTCAACCAACATAAAGTGACAGTCTTTTTTAAAGAGAAGTCACTGGAGCTGCAGAGGCTTATGGTATTCAAATTTGAAGCAATCTTAGATATGAAAAGAAGCTTTAAGCCAATAATCGTTCAAGTTATAGTTGCATACATATGTTGATTATTGAGATGCTAGATTTGATAAGAGTTTCAATACTCTGAAGCACTATAGACCAACTTAAAGTAGAATATTAAAAATTGTAATCATTTAAACATGGTTTCTTCACAAGATTGCTCCAAATTAGAGCAGTAGAGTGAGAGACCCATGCATCATGTGCCTCATCAAAATCAGCACTAAATTCTTCACAAATCAACTGGTGTGTTTCCATGCCCTTGAAAAGCAGATATAGCATGTTCTGAGTTGAAGGCTTATAAGGTAAATGGGTCTAGTGAGTAGTGACACCCGAAATTCTAGTTCTGCATTGGATATGTTCAAACTGAATCCTACGAATACAATAACACGCATTGATTACAATAAACAGAACTTAAATATAAGAACATAAATAAGTTTAGGCAGACTTGTGAGACAATCACTTGTGGTGACAAGTGATGAAAGCTAGTTGTGCTGAATTACTTATAGCATACTGTCTGATCTTGCAGGCAACCTTCTAAAGAAGTTGAGTGGCGCTGAAGGAAGCTTGTGGCGGAACCTGGGATGCCTTAACATGTAAATTCCTGCTAGAAGAGCCACGACTTGGAATGGAGTCACATAGAGAACAATGGCAAGAATCAGACAGAAAGTAACAAACAAAGTGGTTGCTCTTGGGTCTCTCCAGCTCAGAAGAGACTGAAACCTTTCGCCTTGAGTTGCCATATCACCAACAACAGTCTGAACCCTCCCTGCTATACTTCTCAGTCGATCATACCTCATTCGAACAATGTCTGATGGCCGTGAAGTTGGGAATGTGTCAAACTCTTCGTCACGTTCATCAGGATGAGCAGCATCAGCATGAGATAGCCTGGTGTCCATGTGAGGAGGGTGTCTTGGCCTCCATCTGAAGTTCCAAATGCCGATCAGGAACAGGTAGAGAAAAATAGTGGGGAGAATTAGTTCAGGATAAAGAACCAATATGATGAAAAGGACATGAATCAAAATGGTTGTAAGAGGATTCTTCCAGTTGCAGATTTGATCGAGCCATTTTCCTACTGCAATCACCCCACTTAATACTCCCATTATTCTGAAAAAATTAGCCTTGCTTCTTCTCATGCTCCACATATGCGAATCAACGTCTAGCATATACTCCACCACCTCTTTCCTCAGTGGTGGCTCAGCCCGATTGAGCCTCATTGAGACAATCTGCATAGCCTGGTGCCTCAAGCTATCTAGCTGAATTACAGACAATGGATGAATGTAGTGCATTTTTGGCAATAAAGGATGTGAATACATGTGCAACATATTAACCAAAGATGAGCATGTAAACCTCACTGCCAGTTGAATTTCACCCATTTTCTTCACCCCGGAAGGCTGCAGGACAAGAAGAGGATAGGAATGTGTGTAAACCCTGTCAGCTTCAAGTGTAGATAGCCGAATCCTTACTTTCCCAATTCTTGAATCCTTTCCCCCTTTATCACCCCCATGTATATGACCATTGTCAAAAACCCCAATTGAAATGACAGTACACGGGTCGAAAACCTCCCACGTGTACTGCTCATTCCATTTGGGAGACAGGCTGTCCACAATTGTCCTTGTTCGAACCCATTTCTGCCCATATTTAGCTACACAATAAGCATCTGTGGTTCCTCGGCTATCTTTCGCCTTCATTGGCATCAGTCCCACTGCACTGATAACCCCTAGCTCCAAAATCCCAATGCTCGGTTTCCACAACTGCTTTGCTGTTGGCCTAAGATCACTACTGTAGTGTGTCGACTCATCCAGAACATGATACCCGCCATCCAAACAAACCCTTAAATGAATCCTGCTTGCAAACTTAATCTCCTTCTTCTGTTCCCCATCTACAATTGCATGCTTCTCTAGATTATACCACCTTGTGTTCACAGGTTTATGGTCCAACCTCCTCTGCACATTCTGTAAAGCAATGACACACTTCCCCAAGACTTCATCTTTGCCTGATCCCACTCTATCTTCCACAGTCAAAAATAAAGGTTCTTCAAACGGTTCAGCGGCGACAAACATCAAATCCTCATTCCACATTGGATTGATACTTTTACTCTGTGATATTCTAGTCCTCAATGCCTGATTCCCATAGATAACTTTCACAAAAACTTCGGGGTACCTACTCTTGTCAGTAGGCAACAAGTCCTGAGCTTCAATTACATTGACCCTCACATACCAAAGCTTAGGGGAGAGATACACCTTCGATCGAATGTTATTCACACCTTCGGGCCCAACTGTTGCAGCATCTGAATGCCAAGCATCAGGAAATGCTTCATCTGCCTGAGTTCCCATCCAAACTGCCAACATCAGCTCTCCCTTCACCCTATCACCTTTTCGATCATCCAGCCTATACCACTGTGGTGCCAAAGGGCTGTCAGGTGGAATGCGTTTCGGTATGTCATTTAGTTCAAATATAACCCTTCCCATGAAATCATCAACCACAACATCCTTGTCTTTCACCACAGCTTCCAAAATCGAAGCTTGAATTCGATCTTTGGAGAAAGCAAACACTTGATTCCATACAGGGTTAGACTTCTTCTCAAAATGCTTAGTGACTCCCTTGTAGTTACCAAGTTTCACTTCAACATAGGGATCACAACTACCAGTTACGTCTTTTGCAGGTAAATCCTTTGCTTTTACCACCCGGACATAAAGGTATTGCATCTGCTCAACAAGGTCATAGGTGCATGAGAGCTTGTCACCTGTGACCGACCCCGCTCCAATGTTGGGCGAGGTCTCTTTCAAAGCAAAATCTTGAGACTGCGGAGGCTTCTGCATCTTTCTAGCTTAAGGGTGAACTAAGCAATCTAGCTAGGATGGGAAAGCTTTGAAACAAAGTATGGTTCTAAAGAGATGTTATCACTGCAATAGCAACCTCAACATATCAAATACCAATACTAAAATCTTTTGTAATGATATTACTGGCCTATTGGTTGTGAAGCTGGAAGAAAAATTATCAGAAAGGTAAAAGCTTAATCATGGGTTTTGAAAGAACCTAATCAAAGAGCTTCAACCCAAAAGCAGTTCATTACCTGCAAAAGTTCAAAAAAGATCAAGAAATCAATATGATAGCCTTCTAAAAAGTACCCTCTTGTTGTTTTATGAGAAGAACAAGAACAAAGAAACTAAAAATCTATATATTGCTTTCCCTTCCCATTTTTGGGATCACAAAGCAAATGAAAACACAACTCAACTGAGCGATAAACATAAATTTCTTTCCTTTCACAATATATACCCACATTTATGTTCATTTACATGTGTGTGAATTTATTTCAAACACATAAACTTTCAGACCAACCTCGCTGAACATTACTAAAAGAAGAAACAATGCATTAAATCTCTTCTAGTTTACCTTCAGAAAGTGAGAAAATAGCCTGCTTCTCACAACTCACAGATCCAGGCATCCAGCCCAGAAAACCCATTTAAGTTGAAGACAAGAAGTAAGCTCAAAGTTCCAATAAACTCACACATTAACTTCATCAACAACAACTACTTACGCTAAAAGAACACATTTTTCAAACCTACTCATATCTAACTTCAAAGAAAGAAAAAAAAAATGGTTGAAAAAACCTTAAAAGCAAGCATTGTTCAACTAAACAGGTAATGCCAACTTCTTTCAGTTCACAAAAACATGAGCTTCAAAGAGAGAGAGAGAGAGAGAGAGAGAGAGTTCAAACTGACCGCAGGTGGGTACTGTTAGCTAAGCTACAGTCGTGCTATTTCTTCAGGTACTGCAGCAATGTTAATTCTCCAAGTTTACAAAAATACAAGAAATGGGTTTTGTTTGTGAGGCAAAAGGAGGCTGAAGAGTGAAGTGGGGCTGAGATCTGTGAAGAAAGGCTGAATCTTTCTATAAAAAAGAGTACAAGTCTACAGAGAACACTTCAACCTACACTGTACCAACCTCTTTACTATTTTCTTTAATATGTTTTTTGAATTTTTATCTCTGTTTTTTTGGGGGTTATACACTTATACTATAACCCGTGGCGCACGTGCGAGGGGATTGTGGTCGGTTTTGGCTCATTCATTCAGGGAGGGTTGGTCTTGGAATAGTGGTTTCTTGGTCATGAGAAAATAGTTGTAATTTTCTATCTTCTTGGTTTTCTCAATCATGTGTTTGGCATTGTAACGAACACTTTGGGCTCAACAATTGCTTAATAGTTTTTGACCTTTTCCTCACCATTCATTACTGCATATATTCAATACACACACACACAGAGACATATATCTCATTTTTTCGGTTGCATGTGCATTGTTCTTAAGAAATGTCCTTTTAGTAACGATATGTCAAAGATAGATGGGTTGGTACATCCTTAAATTTGAGTGTTGAGATATTTATATTTTGAACCGTAAATATGCCTAATACATCAATTACATTATAAAACCCAACATGATAATGCCATTGTTAATATAAAAAAAAAAATAGTATTAGTAAATGTAGCATTTCCAATATTCTATGTTTATTAATTCTTAAGGGATGTTCATGATGAATAATAAGGTACTAATTGAAAAGATTATGATTCTCACTAACTATGCTTTTTTGCTCTTACTAGCGTAAAAAACATTAGCTTTAATCATATTTTGTACTTTGTAAGTCATTTCATAAGTTGAAAATCAGGTTATATGATAGTTAATATATTTCTCATACGATAGACTATAACCCCAAGCATTGCATAAGAGTTATTCCAACATTATTGCATCCATCCCCTATCTCCATAGCTATCTATGTGTTTCTATATATAGTCATTGTCACATATTAATTGTCTTGGCTCAAGGAGGAGGTCGATCGATCTTGTGCTATTTACTAAGGCTGAGTCTTGTTGACAAGAATACTAATGACCATGGAAATGAATGGACACCAATCATAGTTGAAGTCTTAAGCTTTGATTTTTGTTTGATCAAAATGCTAACAATTATTTTACTTGGCCATCCATAGTTCCATACCCATACCAGAATTTCAATTCTTATACATGATTAATTTCATGGGGCCAATATGGAAAGCAAAAGGTAACCTCCTATATTCATATATCATCAATGTCATTCATGGTTTGTGAAGGAAAACTTGCTAAGCTTTAGCCCCACAATGCTTGATGTTGCAGTTGAGAATATAATGAGAAAGATTTGCATGTGTTAGGTATATGATTGCATCATCAAGTGGTCATTTTTCCCAGATTTGTTTATCTGCCTCAATTAGAAGTTTTAGTTTGGAATTACAAGAAGTAAAAAAGAAAGAAAAAGACCAGAAGATATCTGTTTTCCAGATGGCTGCATAATCAAGTGAGTTAAAAAATGAAGAAACAAAAATAGAAGAAACAATTGTGTTGCAAAGTTGAAGTCTGAGTCTTGTAGGTTTGTTAGGTAGAACGGTAGAACCATCAGTTTACCAAAATTGTGAGGAGACAAAATAAACAAGGCTTCCATTTCTGTGTGTCAATAATTCTAAACTTGATGTGACACCAACAGTTGGCATGCAGGAAAAATGTACCAAACTTGCAGGACATGATCAGCCTTTTTCTTATGGAGCTGAATGATAATCTTACATGCCAATGCAGTAAGAATGTGTAATCAATGGAGATAAATAGAGAGCTATCCCTTTTGATTGAAGTAGAGTTCTGTTTTCCAGAAACAATGTCATTAAAGTTTCTGCAAGAAACAGGATAAAGGGCAGAGACACATTAACCACAAGTAAGACTTCGATTCAATGGCTTTCTTCCGGAGTACTAAAACTCCAGAGTCGGGAGCCGTTTGAATAATTCATTGTGTGGGCACACTACAAACTAATTAATAACTCTCAGAGTTTCAATACTCTGCAACACTAAATTTTTTGGGCTTTCTTGTAGTGGTACCTCTATCTATACAAGCCTTATATGATATGCCATTCAACAATTGAATGTTACATGTGGTGGTGCTCATCAAAAATGGCCCATTTGCTGTACTGCATCATGTGATAACTTTATCAAGGTTCTGAAGTTGAAGGAATAGGACTGAACATTGAAATGGTCCATTTTACAAATGTTCACATAAAAAAAAACTGTGTATGTACCCGACTACCCAAGCCAGCATCATGTGATAACTTTATCTGTTTATCAGGGTTTTGAAGTTGAAGGAATAGAACTGAACATTGAAATGGTCCATTTTACAAATGTTCACATAAAAATAAAATAAAAAATAAACTGTGTACCCAAGCCGGCAAACACAAAAAGTTTATGGTTAGGGAGGAAACAGTTCAATCATTTGTCCACAACTAGAACTGAGATGCTTTTAGTGAAAATATGAATCAAATTACAACAATAACTACAATTCTTTTTATCTATTTAACTTCAGAGAATTCCAAATCTCAATCATGCCAATTGCCAACGACTATGGATTAAAAGTGTTTGAGGTTTAAACTCTAGCATTAGATAGATCAGCCAGAGATTTGTTAGGTGAAGATGAAATATGAATCTGTAAGTGAAACGTACTTCAGTAAAAGTTACAGTAAAGATGAACATACATATAAATATAAAAAATAAAATTAAAAAAGACACATACACAGCTAACTATGATTTATTGATGAATAGGTAGTTACATAAGGTAAACTGTCCTCCTTTACAATCCAGGTACCCTTACAGAGGCAACAAACAACCTTTAGAAGTTTTAAATATCGTTACAGAGACTGTTCCCTCTTCGTTTCAACAATTTCACTATAGAAAACTGAACTGACAAAGCATCTCAACCAGAACCTTTTCCACTGCAATCGGGGGGAGGGAAGAGAGAGAGAGAGAGAGAGAGTCAGAGATCTTATCGTTCTGTCAAAATTTCTTCACATGGACTGGTGCCCCTTGCTTTCCTCCAGATTCGAGCATTGCCTCTAGAACAGAAACATCTCTAGCACCTTCCAGAAATGACATGCGAGGCTCAGCTTCATAGCCAGCTCCCTTCTGCAACCATGCAGTGCACACAATCAGAAAATGCTGGGGAGCCTGAGTCTCATATAAGTTTGGTATACCAACAGACATGCCCACCAAAAAATTTAACTCAAAAACAAAGAAACATGAAAATGAAAACAACATTTGTATACCATGACGATTAGCATCTGCAATTACCTTTAAAGTGACTTGCTTTATGTCATTAATAAAAGCAATGAATTCTTCAGTCACTCCTCTAAATTGGTAGAAGGAGCTTTCCCTTTGTCCATCAGCACTATAGAATGTGACCTGTCATAGTATCAGAAGCAAATGAGAAATGGTCAACTTAATACGAGTTGATTTACACAAAATTTCAGTGTTGATGGGAAAAACTGTCCTCACAAACCCAAACATATAAATCACATTCTGACCTCCAGCGTCAGAGAATTAAATAACTGTAGGATGATTTTCAACATACCACATAGCCGTGTCGTCCATCTTGGTTTCCACGCTCAACTTCCAGTGTTCCCTTCAAGCCAACAAATCGCCAAACTATCTGATGGTATAAACATTATGAGAAACTAAAATTTTATGTATATACAGAGTATAAAATGAAATTAACTTGTAGAACATGCCTTGGGAGACCTTGAGGAGACCACCAACACAAAAATCCCAGAACAGCCATTCTCCAGTTGACTAAGGCAAGGAAATACAGTGTACTCGCCTTTAGAATTTTTGTTCTTAAAATTAAAAAATTTAGGAGTAGAAAACAGATCTGCAGGATAACAATATGCAGCAGTAACTTACAAGAGAGAGGATATGTTATCTGGGGGAGGCAAAGTCTTGTCGACATGTGACGTTGTAGCTGACACCGAGACTATCTCACATCCAGCAAGCTGTTCAAATGAACAGGAGAAAATGAGATTCATGCCTTGACTGAAACGTTACGAAGATGACAAGTACTCTGGTGGAGATCAAATGGTATCATGAGAGGTTAAAGCTGACTGACAGACTACATCACACCCAACAAGCTGTTCAAATGAATGGGAAAGAACAACATTCATATATTGATAGAAAGAAAACTCGCATATTGTCATGCAGGAGCGTTATATAACAGATGCACACATGCACATACAGGAAAAGTATTATACACTCAATTTACAAGACTACTGCTATCTAGTTTTCAGCTATGCAATAAAAAAAGGTCTGGAGAAAAGTGACAGAAGACTGGTACTATAAGAGAAGTATAAGTACAAATCAAATGAGATTCAGAAGATCAAACTTCCTAATCTATGGTTGAATTCAGTATTAGTACTAGAGAAGCATACTGCCACTATTCACTAAATACTTAAAAATTACCATCCTCAGTCCTGCAACGAAATGTACTCCCATGTCCAGAATGAAACCACCCTGCCAAAAAGGGATGATAAACTTGCTGAGAAAGGAAACAAAAGAGGTATTATGGGAACACATCTACTTGCTTAATCAAGCAAGGCATCTCAGAAATCTTGTATTCACATAAATAGTAAATTCCTTACATGCTGCTCTCAGGAATAAAATGAGGCATTTAACATATGTCATCGCAACCATGTAAAAGAAATAAACTGATTTTGTTACTTATATTTAATTGCATGGATTGAGCGATAGGTGTATCTCATTAGTCACAAGTCTTTGACTAGGTGTGGAATTCTGGTTAAACAGTCGTGTTGATTTTAAGTTGTTTATTGTCAGAAACTTCCACCCCTAGTCACAACCAATGCATTGAGCAGGTGGTAGTTTCTAATGAACAAGGGAGAAATTTCATAGTTATCAGCTATATCATAGTACATACATTAAAGTCTCGCCTCCAAGAGCTTGAGAAGTAAGGGTTTGAACTGTTCATTGATCCTTCAACAATAACTTGGATGCTCATCACATCTCCAATTTCAGTCATTAGTTTCTTGCCCTGTGAAAACAACATTGAGGGTCTTGCAGTCAAAAGTTAAACATTGTTAAGCCCCACTAATAATGGAAAGAGTACCTCAACAAAAGCAGGTTCAAATCGATAATTTTCTGCTACCGCCCAGATTGGTTTATTGGGAGTATTAGCAACAATAGATTTATAACTTGACACTGCAGTTTCCAATTCACTTGTAGCTGCATAACAAAATAAAAAACTTAGAATAAACAGAATAACATGTAAAAGTAATAACATAACAAATAACCAACATTTTTCAAATTAAGATGTCATAAAATGAATTGAAAGACAGTTATAACACATAAAAGTAAACTGCATCCTACTTACTAGCTGCTGCTGGTTTCTCTTCAAGTCCATCAATTTGGCCAAGCAATAGTGAATAGGTACAGCAATGACAAGCAGAAGGAAAGATTTAGTCCACTGTAGTCGATGAAACGTATAGATGATTTATTATAGTACCATAACATGTAAGCTTTCTGTCAAATAAAAAAGAAGGCACCAGCCTGGGGGTTGATTGGAGGTGGAGATGGCTTTACAAATCCTTTAACATAACTATCAATCTCACAAATAGAATTGCATCATTCTGACAATCCAACTATACAATTGTTAGAGACTAGGACTAACCTTGAAGGACATTCTTCCCTGCTTTGAGAAGCTTCAGTGAGAAATCAACCTGCATGAGTTGGTTCATATCACATACTTGATTACATCTTCACATCTATATAGCTACACGGTATGCTAAAAATATCTCCGAAAGGGTGTATCTCACATACTTGAATACATCTTCACGTCTATATAGTTAGCTCATTAGGTTTTCCTTTTTTCATTTCATCAGAGTTATAATTTGGATGAAAATGTATTCTCAAAAAAAAAAAAAAAAAATTGGATGAAAATTAGGACAAGCGGTAATACTATAGTTTGAATCAACAACCACATAAAAATTAGTTCTACATTCTGCTCGTAGGGTATAACCAAACACTTAAAACTAAGAGACCATTACTTCACACACATTATACTATTCCTGTAATCCACTCATCCGAATAAGATTCTCTTACACGCAAAACGCTAAAAAGACTACAAATTTCCACTACCAAGCTTCTGTTTCTATGATTCAATAAAAAAAGAAGCAAGCTTTAGTATTAGCTATACCTGAGCTTGGCCAGCTAAAACCACAGCAACACCAAGAATTGAACTATCTGCAATAATTTCCTCAAGACCCTGATCACCCCATTTGCATTCTACTCCTGGAAAATGTTTCCCAGCAATCTCAACTGCACCTCTAGCAGATTCCTATACCAAAAACAATATTAAATCTATGATCAAACTATCCAAATCCAGAAATAGATATGTTACTTGAGGTACCTCAGAACGGCTCCAAATGGCTTTAAGGTTGACAAGGTTAGAGATCTCAGCCAGCCTTGGAATGTATTGGGTCTTCACAAAAGTACCAGCTCCAAGAATGGCAATCTGGGGTGCTTCTGCCATTTTGCCAAAAACCCAACTTGCAGTTCTTGGTTTTGTGCAGATGTAGCAACTGGGTATTCGATCTTGCTGTATTTCTGAAATGGTTCTTTGCTTGGTTTCAGTTATATACACATTTACAATTTTGGGATATAGAGTGAAAGATGGTGACTCAGTCTGTGGGTATCTTTCTTTTTAATTCCCAAAGTTGATGGCTTTCCTTTATAATGTAAACGTTTTTGTTTTTTTTTTATAAAAAAAAGAATTGAAAGTCATATTTTTTTTTTTTTTTATGATAGAAAGTCATATTCTTATTCTCAAAAAAAAGAAAGTCATATTCTTATGAGTTCGTGTACGACAAGTAGACTAATTTGATATCAAATCAAGTTAGTCTACGTATACATGTAGTGAATCTACCACTATATCAAATGTAGTATATTTCATGTATTGATACACTAATATACCGTCATATATAAAAGTATGAACTGTACAAATATAGAACTGTTTTGGCTCCAATGACCAAACATTCATTGATATGTACATACCATTTTCAATTTTACACCAACTAATAAATTAGTAAAAATGACATACTAATGTAATGTAGCAATGATGATTTATAGGGAATATGAAGTGTTGTGAGAAACCTTGAGACTTAAATAAGGTGCTTGGGGTAAAATAGCAAATGAAGGGATTTAAATTTACTCACCACCAATACTTTAGTGGTGAGACCACCACTCAATATAAAACTGTCATGTGTTATAAAATATAATAATATTTAATCTTGATGTTTTATTAAAAAAAAAATATTTTAAGTATTAAATGAATTCTATATGACGTGACAAGTTTTAATAGAGTGGTGATATCACCACAAAATAAAAGTGGTGAGCAAATTTGATTCCTGAATGAAGAGTGAAGCGAAGCTGGAGTAGCATGCAAAAGTTGCAATTGCAACCCTTTTAAGAGGCCGCCTTTTGAAATATTGGAACGTTAATTGAATAAATTACAGTGGCACTTTTATTTCCTGTAAGTAGTTAAAAATGAGTTGGATGTTTAGTATCCAACGAATCCCTAGCAGAACAGTCGAAAGACAAATAGGGGACTATGCAAGTCGATAAAGTTATCTTCAGCAGCTTCTAATGATTGAAGATATATACATTCTCTGGGTTCCTCGCTCACTCCACTATTTGCCGCAAACTCCATTGCCATCTCCGAGTCCACCTGCAAATTTTGAGCAAATATTACTGCATGCATTTCATTTCAATGCTGGCACATCTACTTATAGATGTCTACAGTCTACCTCCCCAGTGCTTATGTTTGAAATTTCAAGATTTCTTGCACTTTCCCACCCTTGGCATGTTCGAAACATCATTTACAAGTTTGGTAGCACCATGTGCGGGAGATATTTACATGACTCTAGCAGAAATTTCTGGGTAGTTTCCAGAGCCAAAAAGCTCAGTATGTGCCTTTGGCATATAGTTCATTTCAGGACATAAATGCCTATTATATTGTTAAGTAATTTATACACATTTTATTGGATGATGACGCTCACTATTTAGCACTGCTACTCATTCAATAAGTGTATATGCATACTAACACCCCACCCCCTAAAATTAATAATGAACAGGAAGGGGAAAAGAGCACACACAGCTAACCAAAGAGACTAATGACAAGTCAAGCATCGTCTCACCTGTTCAACATGTTGTACAAGCTTTTCCTTGACCGTTTCTTTTGTAATCATCCCAGATGACAGTTTCTTAAGTATTTCTGCTTCCTTGCCATCATAACGTCTCTTCTTTGATGCTTGTATTTGTTGCATTTGCTTCAGTACACCACATACAGCACCAGCAACATTTTCAGCATACCTGCAATTGGATAGTCGTTTTAGTTTGTGCAGCAAAGGAGTGGTAAATTATCATTCAGGACAAATCAAGAATGACCAAATGAGTAAAAAAATTTACTTGCTCAAATTCCGTTTTCTCTCTTTTTGTTCACGAGCTTGGATATTCTTCACTATCTTGGTTTTCAGCTGAATGCAACAGTGTTGAATGGCAGACTGGAGATAATTGTTAATTAGTTGGCTACAAGAATGTAAATGAAGATACAAATTATAAAATGGAAATCATATACCTTGACAGCAGAAGCTATTTCAGTTATATCATCTCCAATATACTCCTTCCCAGTTCCTTTAAAGGGAATCTTTGTGCTTACAATACTCACAAAAACTCCAACTTTATCCTGAGTCTGGTTGATCTTGTAACTACTCCAACTGATAAAATATATATCACATTGTTATATAGATATTTCTAGTTTGCCCCTGTAGCATTTTAATACCGAAGTATTGACTTTACAGACCATTCGTAGTCCCAACCCAAACAGAAGTCACAACTCACAAAAGAAAAATAAGTTCTTTGTATCTTACTTGATTCTCTTAAGGGCGGTCCTTGTGACAACATCAGCACCTTGCTCAAAAAGAAGTGGAATCCGGTTTGCAAATCGAAAAATATTCAAACCCTACAATAGAAAACAGAAAGAACCATCAATGTTATCAATCCTTAGTAGTGCTAAACTGGCTAGTGAAGTAAACTTACAATGAAGAAAAAAGAAGCTATAAAAGCAAACTCCATTCCTTGGTTTGTTAATCCTTAATGTATTCAAACTCCACTAGCTTTTGTACATATTCATGCATTCATCCAATAATCACTGGTCTAGCAGTCTAGCTTACATGATAATGACAAAAGGAGCACTATGCTCACTTTTCTAGTTTTTGTATTACACTATGCCCTTAATTCCCCACTCCCCATTCGTTATGTAGTTATGTACACCACGACATGAAAAGCTAAATAACAGTAATTGGGTTAAGGGTGCATCTCGATTAATATCTTCTTTACTATCTAACAACTTCAGACCCAGTGGCGGAGCCACACTGGGTCTTGTGACCCAGTAAACTTTTCGGTATATAACTGATCAAGTTACCAAGAATAATAGGTAGCTAGCATAGTGCAGTGGTCTTGCTTGCTTTTGCTATATTGCAGGTCCAAGGTTCAATTTATCTCCCTGCAGTATTTTTTGTTTATTTTTTTTCCAAAGTTTAATTCTAGCTTGCAGCCTATTAATGTTATTATTTTTTCATATGGCTTGCTATTATAAACTTGACATAATTTTAACAATATTCTTATCTTAAATAATCTTATTTATAATATTTCTATCAATCAAAAATTTTAAGTTTTGATATATAATTTGAGTTCAAAATTTTTTCTTTTTAATTTTGAAAGATCCTCACCTAGGATGAAGTTCTAGCTCCGTCACTCGTTGCTATTTTTTAGTGATTTAGAAAACTCTTGTAAAATAAAAAAAAACTTAGTATCAACTCTCAACTCAGTCGCAAATTTCTTGTTATTTTCTAAGATTTTTATGTTTTGATATTATTATTTTATTTTTGTGCCCCAGTAACACTAAGTTTTTGGCTTCGCCACTGTTCAGACCTATCTACCATGGCATGTCAATATTAACAGAGAAGCACCTACTTGTTTGACATCTTTTCCACCAACACTGACACCAGCTTCCACAATGAATGGGTGGCCTTCAAAAACTTGAGCACTGTATAGTACATGCAGATGATGTAGCAAAAGAACTGGCATCAGCTTAAATGCCAATCAATCAAAAATACACAGAGTATAAGATCATTAAAGAATCAAAATCTCCTGCAAGAACTTTTAGAACACCAAAAAAAAAAAAAATGAAATAAACAGCAAAGTGAGAATAAAAACAACCTTCCAGAATAAGTAGCAACCAACTCCGGATGCAGCTCCTTTATAATTCCTAGACGGAGATTGTATTCCCCTGCAGGACTCAGGCACTGGAAAAAATTACTAAGTAATAGGCCAAACAATGCCTAAACTATCTTAGAAATAAAAGGAATTAGATAGGAATTTCATGCTGATAGGATATATTAACGAAAAGATTCAAGAGATTCTTACATCACCACTAGGATCATTAAACTTGGCTTGACGAAATAACTGATGGATACGTACAATTTGCTGAGAAGTTAGAGATTTCACAGGCATCTTCGGACTGAACTCAGGACCCAATTCCCCTAAAAAGGAAACGAACAGCATAAACTTAAGCATCTAAGAAGCAGCACCACATGAGTAACTCAGTACGGGGACAAAAAAAAAAAATCAATTCCTGTCCCTTTAACAGTACACAAGGCTCTTCAGAATCTCCATATGATATACATTATACAACTTCCTTCAATTGTTTTACACAAGATATCATGCAGATCATATGATAGATTTCATAAAGCACTGTCCTCAATTATCTACAGGAATGACCTTTGTAAGGTATAAAGCTGTAGATGAGTACTTTTGCATAAACAATTGTAAAAAACAATGCCAAAAGACTTACCAATTAGTCGTTCAGCATAGGATTTTCCTATATTAACGAATTCATGCTGAAGAAACTGTAAAAGGTTCTGCTTTGAAGTTTCTTCAATGAGGCGTTTGATTAGCAATAAGTCAACAGATGAGGGATGGTGCTTTGTCTCAAGAGGAACAGGAGGCATTACATCAGTTCTTCGTGCAAACCTTATGGTGACATTTTTACTGCATGAAAAGTAAAATACTAGTATAGATTTGTTCAGGATAAATAATATATATATATATATATATATATATATATATATATATATATATATATATATAGAGAGAGAGAGAGAGAGAGAGATCATACTCAGAAACATCTGAAACATATTTAAAAATGAACTCAGCATAAGGAGTGATAACAGCCATTTGTCGCATGTAATGCAATATCTTGGACTGCACATGCCAAGAATGGAGCTTTTAGTTGATGAAACAAGAAAATCTTGCTTAACTACATTGAACAATTTTTATCAAAAATGACTATAAAGAAGCTCTAAGGAATCAACATGAAATGAGCCACTGATCAAGTACATACACGGTAAGTTGTCCAATTTCCCTCAATAACAACTTGGATTTCAGCGCCGTGCCACCTATCCTTGCTATCCCGTTTTTCATGTATATGAACATGAGGAATGTTCCTGAAAGTTGAAAGAAACACCATATAATAGTCAACAAGAGCTTAAACTATATTCCTTTACTGCCAAAGTCAAAATCATCAGAGATCCCTAGTACAAATAAATGGTATAATGGTATAAACAGTACAACCACATACGGATCAATGTGATAGATATAATATTCAGGACCCTGTACCATATTTAAGTCATACCGATGAATATCTATATCCAGTCTGCAGAAAGAATTATAACTTTGGCCCTTCATTGATGAAGAGATATCTATAGGAAGCCCTGTACTCATCTTCGACCAAATTAATGCCTGCATAAGTGAACATATCTTATCAAATTTGCTTCAATACCAAAAGGATCAAGTAGGTAAGCTTAACCCGATTATACAATGATGCAGATGTGAGGCTTTTTTCTGCTAGCATCTTGAACAAGAAAACTCTTTGTTGGATTTCATTACCTAAGGGTTCATCATATGGTGTTGTATTGCCCACCTACATAATCATTTGGTAGAGATGTTTTATATTTACTTTGTCATTAGATTTTTGCAGATGCCGAAGGAGACTACAAACTATATTTAAAACTGAGCATCATAAAATCCTAATATTGAAATCACATGATCAACCTTGGAAAGAAAAAAGGTGACAAGAAGCACTTGCATTTTATCTCTAGTGTGGGTTCGTGTGCATGTGTATTAACTATTATAGTTATAACAGAAGAAATTTCTTGAATATAGACCAGATCTCCCTATGCGTACCATCTTTGCACCTAGACCAAACTTTCCACGTGTCTGCTTCAAGCCATATTTTGTCCCAGACAGTACTGTATGAAATCATATATATACAGAATAATTAGAAGATATCCAACAGAATTCATACATGAATAGGAACAATATAAAAGCCTATGTGCAAAACATTTTTCACTACTTAAAATAAAACTTTGACGTCAAAGTAAGTTCACAACCTCGTCCAAACATATTTGGAATGTCATCATGCGGCATTCCTCGTCCATTATCCTGTATTTAAGACCAATTACAGTCATGAATCAGCGTTACAAAGAATCAGATCACAATATATCATGAACATAAGAAACATTAGTATGCTTGGAGGTTACATACCTTGCAAGTAACCCTGTAAAATGCAGCCCCACCTCGACCCTTCATGGTCTTTGGAGCTGCAGGCTCTTTGATTTTCTTTCCAAGGGAAGCATTCTTTGCTTGTAATTCTTGGGCTTGAGCTTCCTTTGCTAATCGTTTCTGCGTATAAAGAAATGAATAACAAGTTATAAGAGAATATGAAAGAACCAAATAGACATAACTAGAAAAGCTGAGAATTCATTTTTTGTCTTGGTTTTCAGAAATACAAGAAGTTCAGTTACATGTAAAGCAAGTGAACTGCCAGGTAAGATTCACACAGATACTCCGGAATAGATGGCATAATATTGATTGAAACTCAAACAGCCCAGTTCAAACAACGTAAATAAAGGGAACTTTCTTTCTTTGAAGGGGAGAAATATCAAGGTTATCGATTTCTTTGCCTGATCTATCCTCCATATCATACTTTAATTAACAAAAGAAGAAACTCAATTCATAAGTATGCACACCTCACGAGCCTTAGCCGTTTCATGATCATCATACAGTTCCTCATCAACACGGTCCCGATCAACAAGACCTATCATAGAATTGAACTTGCTTTTCTCAATATCTTCACTGTAAAATCCAATATACAATCAATACTCATCTATCAGAACACAAGCTTTGAAAATTACATTTACCCCGCATCATATAATTTATCATATCCAATAACTAGCACTCACATTGTGATTTCTATCAGAGGAAGCTCAGATATGGACTCTGTCGAATCGAGTGAGTTCTCCACAAGTTCCCTCACAGTAGTATAAAGACATTTCCCTGGCTAAAACATCCAAAGTCAGACACTCCAAATTCCTCTACATTTTACACAAAGCTTCAAATTTGATCCTGAAAATAAATAATCAAAGAAAAAAAGGTATACATTATCAAATCCAGCAATGTTCTTGTTCTCAGCGAAGAACTCAGCTGGAGATTCTGCAGCAAAATTGAAGATAAAAACCCAATCAATATGAAACCCAATACATAAAAATCAAAGATAAACCCAATCAATACATAAAGACACAATCTTTTTATATAGAGAGAGGAAAAGAGAGACTAACTCTGCTCAAGAACACTGTCTTTGGGCTTCTTTGCCGGAGTCTTTGATTTGGGTTTCTTACTACTCTCCATTCCTGAATCGCCAATTAAGTTTTGATCCAGAAAGCCCCAAGCTTTAGAGCTTAAGAAACCAAAATTGAAGAAGATGAGCTCGAAGAAGAAGCAAAGCTAGGGTTTTGTTCAGGCTTCACAGTCTGAAAGCCTTTTACTGGGTTTTACGGTGCATCCGTGTAGCCGTTTGACGGTGGCCTGCGGCTTTTTTGGAGATTTTTCGCCGTTGAGATGTAAATGTGATGAAAATCGACGGCTGGTATTGAGGGATGAGTAAGATACTTGGTGTATGTGTAGTGTACCTGATCAGCACCTTGGTTTATTTTCCATTTTCTTTCCCGCCAATTCTATGAGGAGATGAACCAAATTGTCAGATTAGTCTAGTCTGGATTGCTAGACTAACTGAAGTTGGGTGATAAGGATGATTATAGGATGAGCGGTAAGAGTCAAATATCAGTCGATTGAATTATTATAGATTTTGCAAGTCTTGTTAACACAAGTTGAATATTAAGATTCTCTTATGAATATCATTTTCAATGTGCCTTTATTGTCAAGTATATCATTTTCATATGTTCAAAGTGTTATTATCTAACTCTTAATTCAACTACACGTGTTTTTTGTTTGTTTATTTATTATGATGTGAACTCATATTCCTTGGCCCCTCAATGATTTTTTAACAAAAGACCTACAAAATTAAACAAGTTACACGAATGATAACCTTAAAATTGCATGATGTGTCTACTTCTTTTCAATGATGTTGGGGCATTTTTTATCGTAGTTGTACGGCTAAGGAATAGTCATGGGTAGAGCCCAACCCTTCGTCCCCTTGTCTGAGTAGCAGAAACTAGGCCCAGGAAACTTCGAAAGACTGAAAATCTTATAAAGTGTTATGTTGTGTTGTTCCAACAACTCCTTCCATGTTCATGGCAGCAAAATTAGGTGTGCAACTTCAATAAAGGCTTGGCAAGATGCATGTGGCGTCGGAGCTAAAAAAGCATAAGTTTCAAAAGAAGAGATCCTGATAGCGATGGCATATTGGTTGAGGTATGTGGAATAAGGGGTTTGGACTGGAGGTGAGTTGGGAAGGATGGAAAACTAAGAATGGATTTGTGAGAGAGGAAGCATGGCAAAAAGAGAGTGCTAGAGAGCTTGTTAGCACACTCCATCGTGCTCCCCCTTCTTAGATAATAGAGGTAGCTATTTATATACAATTCGAGCAGCTAAAAGAATCTTGGTTGGATGTTTCTATTGCTGGGTAAAGAGATGACTCAGTTAAAAGTGTGTACAACATTTTGTAATGTCTTTTCTTTTGTCAGGTTTTGTCTAAACCTATGAGATTGTGGAACGGGTTGGCAGAGTTACTGCGTGGTTTAGGCAGAATTCGCTGTTGTGATTCATGCATTGTCGTTACACATGTGAAAGTAAATCATTACTGTGTAAAAGAATGCTACATGGGAGAGGAAGTCATCGTCGTGTGAAAAGATGCCTGGCTGTTTGGTCTGAGAATTGAAAGAAGTTGTTGTTATGATTAGGGCTGGGCACGGGCTGGTTACTGACAGATACCGAGCCCGATACCGAAAATATTATTAGGGACGGGACAACGTTTTTTCAAAGTTGGTACCGAAGGTACCGAAACCGATCTGGATCGGGTCGGGCCTGGGCCCAATTCAGGATACCCGATTCCTTTTTCTTTCTTTTTTTTCCCCACACTTAAGTACTTTAACAGCTATCCAAAATTTCCAGATTTCAATCATTCCAGGATGTAGCTGTCCTCTTAGCACCGTAACTTATAAGTCTACACAATCAATTTTGCCTTAAACCAAATCAAACAATGTAAAATACTAAAATGAATTGAAGACTTCTTGAAAAGAAGAAATGAACTAGTGAAGATTGACAATAATACAATATGTGCAAAACTGCAAATTGCATATTGCAGATTATGAATTCAACTTGCTGGTTTGAACCCGTAGGAGCTTGCTGGTTTGAAGTTGATGGAGGAAGAGCTTCAATTTGAAGAGGAGCAGAAGGTGAAGTTGCGGTTGAAGAGTCTTCAAGCCCCGAAGCAGTTGGATGAGGCCGAGCAACTACCTTCTTCGCTCTAGCCATCGAACGATTTGAATCAAATAACTGACCTGGAGATGAAGTATGAATCAGCAGCTATGGTTAGTATTTTTGTTTCATAATAGTTGGAGAAACAAACTAAGAGATTGAGAGTAAAAAGAAATTATGGCAAAAAAAGTATAAATCATAGGTCAATATTTCATTAGCTACTACTACATGCTAGAAGGTAGACAGCCCAACAAGTACTTTTCTCTATATTAGTTACCAATTTTAGATCCATATCACAGCAACACAAGGCCAATCCATTGTCTCATATCAACAATAGAAGTATAAAATAGCGAAAGAGCTCCATTAACATTATATCAAGGAAAACCCAATTGAAATTAAGTAAACAAGAAACATAAATTATCCAAATTCGTGTATAATTCAACAATATTCAGTACAATTAAGAAATTGTACTGAATAATGAGCTCAATTATATATGTATTGTTTCTATTCCTCCAAATCTAAGAGTGTATAAATCCAATTACCACACAGCAAACTAAATCTGGAAGCAACAACCATCGCTCCTACCATATGATTCAAAATACAATTTGAAAGAAACAGATGATTAAGAACAGGAAATTTCCGATCTTTTTTGGTGAATTTCAATTTCCAGCAAACCCAACAAGAAACACAACAAAGTAAGGTTGAGGCTACTTACTAAGAGAGTTAGAGTCTTGGATGGTGATTGAACAAGCTTAAGCTGAAAATCAAATCCTCACAATAAAGTAAGGTTGAGGCTACTTCCACTCTCATCTCATCATGCTTGCTGTATGAAGGGAAATTGGAAAGAAATTGGGGATCGGGGATTTAGATGAAGAACAGAAGAAGAACTGGAGAGTAGGGGTGGGCTCGCTAAACCGAAAACCGAAACCCGCACCGAAAATCTAACCGAAGCCGAACAAAACCGAACCAAAAAAAAAAAAAAAACCGAACCTAAAACTTTAGATTTTTTTTTTTTTTTTTTACCATTTTATATGTTGATGGACTTTATAAAGTTTATATTATATATAGGGCTAAATATTGTTTAGTCCCTGTACTTTGCCTCTCTCATCGTTTCAGTCCCTGACATTCTAATTTAATCTAAAAACTCTCTGATCTCACAATTTCTCTCTAATAGGTCCCTTCCGCGTCAAATTAGGAGTTGGTCTTGGGTGAAATGTCCAATATACCCCTCTGTTAATATTTTTTTTACTATTTAATTTCTTTTTTTTTCTTTTTTCTTTTTCCTTTTTAATTTCTTTTTTTCTTTTTTCTTTTTCCTTTTTCCTTTTTCCTTTTAAATTTCTTTTTTCCCTTTTAATTTCTTTTTTCCTTTTTTTATTTTTATTTTTTCCTTTTTAATTTCTTTTTTTCTTTTTTTCCTTTTTTTTTATCTTTTTCCTTTTTAATGACCATCATATCCTGCTGCATCAGTAGCGCCACGTCGGCGAACCAATCCAGATCGACCCCAAACCCCAATTATTGTTCTCCATGCTGGCGGCCATTTTTCTTTTTCATCATTATTCTTCTTCTTCACTTATGGTTTTGGTCCACTTGGCCATCAAAAACCACCATTTCAAGCAGACCCAAAATCCAAATCACCATTTTAAGCAAGACAAAAAAACCTCAGAGTCTGAAAAAATGGTAGTTTTCAGTGAAAAGTTTCCAAATTGAGGCCTGATGTGGAGAGAGAAAGTGGGATTTGAGTGGGAGAGAGAGAAGTAGGATGTGAAAACAAGAGGGGAGTGGTTGAGCGGCGAATTTCCGAGCTGATTGGGATCTACTTATGTTTGAGAGATGGCGTCGGCGACGATGGAGACGAGGGCGGATCCGCTAAGATGACAACGGAGGGAGATGGCTTAGTGATCGATCAGCTCCTAGCCTCTTGCTTTTGCTCGATGTCCATCTATACACCGCCAAGCTAGGTCTTTGCTAGGTTTGGTTTCAATTTGGGGAGAGAAACAGATGGGTTGTGGAGTTTGATCGGAATGGGATTGGTGGGTTGAGGAAGGAGAAAGTAGGCAGAACGAAAAGAAAAAAAAAGGAAAAAATAAATTAAAAAGGAAAAAAATTAAAAAGGAACAAGAAAAAAAGAAGAAAAAGCAAAAAAGAAATTAAAAAGGAAAAAGGAAAAAGAAAAAAGAAAAAAGAAAAAAGAAAGAAATTAAAAGGAAAAAATAAATTAAAAAGGAAAAAAATTAAAAAGGAACAAGAAAAAAAGAAGAAAAAGCAAAAAAGAAATTAAAAAAGAAAAAGGAAAAAGGAAAAAGAAAAAAGAAAGAAATTAAAAGGAAAAAATAAATTAAAAAGGAAAAAAATAAATTAAAAAGGAAAAAGAAAAAAAAATAAATTAAAAAGGAAATAAATGAAAGAAAAAAATAACAGAGGGGTATATTGGACATTTCACCCAAGGTCAACTCCTAATTTGACGCGGAATGGACATATTGGAGGGAAATTGTGAGATCAGAGAGTTTTTAGATTAAATTAGAATGTCAGGGACTGAAACGATGAGAGAGGCAAACTATAGGGACTAAACAGATTTTATCCCTTATATATATATGTGTGTGTGTGTGTGTGTGTGTGTGTAGATAGATATATGTGCAGCCCCCTTCCAATGAGGGATCCCTATTTTTTGCCAACTTGAGGGATAGGCTCGCAGCCCTTGGATCGGTTTAATGAGTTTGGACGGCTGAGATCAAGTTGAGTGATTTAACCCTTTCTAACCCCAATTCGTCCCGAGTTCCAGAACTACCCAATTCGTTCTGCCCCAATTCGTGATGTACCGCGAAACTGAACCTCAATTCTTTCGATTTGGCGCTCAGAGAAGAGCGGGAAGTGGAGTGAGAGAAGCTCAAAGAGTCCGCTCAAGAGAGAGATAGAGAGCGTCGAAGAAACAAAGGCTTGATCTATCCTGATGTTTACTTTCTAAGACAAATCCGGTATGGCTCTTCTTCTGCTATGGTATTTCTTTTCAATTATGTACAAGAGACCTCTATTCTGATGCTTGTTTGGTGCTCAATTTTATGGGTTTATCCACATTTGTTATTTTGTTGTTCTAATTTTTGTCATCAATTCACTCTTTATCTTTGATTGTCTATTTGAAAAGAATTAAACTTTTTGAGTTTATATGGGAATTTGATTTGATTAATATGGAGGACCTGAAACTCTTTGGCTTTTGTATGTTTTGAGGCAAGTTCTGTGCTATGAGCTTACGCTCGAAACAAGCCTCTTAAAATTTTGATTAATTGCACTCTAAAGTCTCTGTAGAAATTTTTAGTTGTGCTGCATGTGTTTAGTTTCATGACTTTGCATTCATCAATTTGAAAACGGCTTTGCATCCATTCATTTGAAAATGGCTTTGCATTCATTCATTTAAAATTGGCTTTGCATTCATTAGTTTAATGAAAACTTTTAGTCTTGCTATGTGTTGTGGCATTCTATAATTGATATTATCAATATCTTAGCATTCATAAGTTTAATGAAAACTTTTAGTTTTGCTATATGTGTTGTGGCATTCTGTGATTGATATTATTAATATCTTTTAGACATTACAGAATTCTCAGAAGAGCTGAAGATATGACAGATAATAAGATGGTTGTACCTGCAGAAATGGAGACTAATGGGATTATTGTACCTACGGAAATGGAAACTGAACCTATTCAAGCTATCTCTCCGTCACAAGAAAATGTCTCTACTTCAACTTTCTATCCTCAAGTAAGGAATAAGCTTAAACCCTTCAAGGGTCAGCAATTTAAAGGAATGAGCTTAAACCCTTCACAAGAAAATGTCTGAAAGAATTAATACATTCATTTTTCTCATGTACATGTTGTGGTCAGGATGATTAGCTGCTGCTGTGCTTGATCAAGAAGTGTTTTCTTTTCAGTAGTAATTTTGGAGAGACAGAGGAGACATGCTGTGCTTGATTACAGGGGCGGAGGGAGGCAGGGGCCCAGTGGATCCCGTGCCCCACTCATATTTTCAGAAAAAAATTAATATATATATAGTATTAATATTATATTAATATAAAGTTAGTATTATAGAATAAAAAAATATTATCTCATGATCTCCATGGAGTACTTCACGTGCTCTTCCTTAGTTGTTTCTGTTTTAATTGTTTGAGAAACGCGGGTCCCACGTTTGACTTTCTTTAACTTCATAAATTCATATAATATTTTTCTTTTATAATTTTTGTTTACTAATAGAAAAAGGATTAATGATTCCTATTTCCTTATTACTTACAGATTTTCAAGTCTAATAAGAAAATGATTAAAAAAATATTCTATTACATCAATAACATGTATATATATACATCGTCAAGTAACGACTCTCATTCAATTCTTTTGTGAAGAGTATTATTGTAGTCGATTATTTCGGTTCTCAGTACTACTCTATTATTCATTCAAATATGTTAAGGTACTTTAAAAGAAAAGAAAATTCTGGTGCAGGGGAGTCGTCAGGTACAAATAGCTCATTGGATTCATCCCCCGCAAAAAAAATAAAGTATGATAGTATTTCAGAGAAGCCTTGTCCCGAAATTAATGAAAAATATCCTTCTGATCCTGGAAATCGTCCTCCAATTTCAAGTTATCATCCTAATGTTCAAGATGAAGTACGTAGTCGAATGGGTGACGAGTTTATGAATGATTGCTTGATTTCATATATTGAAAAGGACATTTTTACTAGCATAGATGACGAGGTTATCATGCAACGATTTCAAAATATGAAATCTCGTCGAGGGCAATTACCATTGTAATAGATAAAAATTACATTTGTATGTTTTCATATATATATATATATATATATTTTTTCTTTGTGCCCCAGTGAACTTAAATTCCTGGCTCCGCCACTGCTTGATTAGCTGCTGCTAATGTTTGCTTTTTGGTTCTCAGCATCAATGTTGAAGCTAGGTTTGGAATAGTAGAGTAATTTGGTTTTTGGTTCTGTCATGTTTGTCTATTGTGTATATCTTTTTTTCTTTAGCCAAAATGAGACAATAGTAACAGCTGTACTATTGTAGCTGCAGATCAATGATCATATCCATCCCTTGTAAGTTTCTCATCGAAAAGAAAAAAAAAAAAAAAGAGAGGCAAAAGTTCACTTTGCAATGCATTTGCAATACTATTTGTACATTTGCTGATGTCGTTATTTGTACACCTGTTATATATCCCTGCATATGCTATATATGCTTGCCTGCTTGCAAATGTTTGTAAATACATTCTCATAAGTTTCAGAAATGCAATACAATTGACAGATAGAAACGATCACGTGTACATTTCTCGTAAGTTTTTAAAAATACATACACTAGTTCAGAACATTACTTTCCAATCTCAACTACATAGTATCATTTGATAATGAGCATTAATAGCCATCTTGAGACCAACAAGAGACTAGAATTGCATAACAAAGAAACATGAATTGTATTGATACAACAAATAGGAAAACTGATAGTGACAACATCAATGGTAAGGGGTGTTTGGCTGGCTTCTTCATCCTCTTGAGCACGCATCCAACAGGGCTTCTTCATCCTCTTGAGCACGCATCCAACGGATCAGAAGGCAAGAATGAAAAGGATTTGCTAAAGTTTCACCTGCTAAAGTTTCTCCTGATCAAGCTGTTACAAGCAAACACTCAGATTAGACTAAACCAAAATGCAAGTATGTGAACCTCAATTTTCCATTCAATTAATAAGAAATAGATTGTAGCTATTGTTTTTGACCTTCAATTTGCATAGCCTAACATCATATCAACAAAAACAAAGAGAAAAGGTATACACTTCAGGAACAAACAGAGGCTCATAAGACAGCTTAGTAAATACAATTTCTCTACATTCCGATAATTTATCGTAGTAATTAAACTGAGTATTGATCTAACCTATATCCATGCAACAAGGCTCCACAAGAATATTGACCACATTTTCTTAGCTAAACCACCAAAACATCCACCGGCTCACACAGACTAGAAAATAATAACTTAAAGCAAATCCCCTCTTCAGTCAAGAAAAATACAACATGGGTTCTTCTCTTTCCACACAATTACCTAGGGCTGGGCACGGGCCGGGACGGGCCGGTTATAGGCTGATACCGAGCCCGGTACCGGAAATATTTTTCGGGACGGGACGGGCCTTGGTTTTTTTGAATATGGTACCGACGGTACCGAAACCGAACGGGATCGGATCGGGCCCGGGCCCATTTCGGGATCCCAGACTCCCTTGTTTTTTCCTATCACCTGATTCACTTAAGGATATCTGGTTTTCCAGATTTCACTCATCCTAGAATGCAAATACATATTTCTAGCAGTCCTAGCACTACAACCTACAAATCTACAATGTTGACACTTGACACATTCAATTTTGTCTTAAAACAAATCAAAATGAAGCACATTTGCCATGAAAAGAAGAAAAGAAGAATGACAAGTTGACAACAATCACAACATGTCAATATCTGCACATGACAAAATATCAAGTCAAAAATCTGCAACTGATTTCATTGTAGATCCCATTCATTTCATAATTTCATTGATCTCAGTATGTAGCCCTGCAAGTGCAAGAACCTAACAAACTAACTCCACTAGTACCCAAATTTGAAAACAAATCAAACTGTACTAAGGCTATTGTCTTGGTGCTGCACAGGAGGAGAATGATTGCTACAAAAAAATGCAGTTATGCACTAAAACAATAGAACCTGCAAATTTGACACACTTGCACAGTTGCACTATTTCACAATCTAATATGAGTAATATCAAATTATCAACTAATCAACACTTCAACACAATGAAAGACCAAGCAAATCAGAAACGAATCAACTCAAAGTTCTGCAGAAGTGCAAATAACAATGCAGAAGACCAGAAGTGCAAATCAAAACAAAATTCTACAGAAGTGCAGATAACAATGCAGAACTGCAGAACTCAAAGTCTAAAACACAACAACACAAGTACACAATAGTGACAACACAACCATTATCAAACTCACAAGGTGCAAACTGAACTAGTCAATAGAAATAGGGACTGCAGCCTTTCCCTTCGATTTTGCTCTTGGGATTGTTGGACCACTTGGACGTGTGTTCCTGCTTGATGCACTGCTCTCATAATCTAACCAAATACCAGAAAAATAAAAGTAAGCACTCGAAGTTGTTCAGCACTTGCAAGAACACAGAAAAAAAAAATTAAAATGCAAACTGATCAAGTACCTAATTCAGCTTGTTCATAGAACTCGGTGTTTTCAATGGAAGGCTCCTCATCTACCACTTGAGCAATATCATCTCCCAACAACCAATTCTGCATGCAGATTAAACCCTCCACTGATTTATGAGTCA
Organism: Rosa rugosa; assembly: GCF_958449725.1. Taxonomy (NCBI): domain Eukaryota; kingdom Viridiplantae; phylum Streptophyta; class Magnoliopsida; order Rosales; family Rosaceae; genus Rosa; species Rosa rugosa. The sequence goes on from NC_084821.1 coordinate 3,560,447, forward strand.
ATGAACTCCTAAATGCATCAATCACTCTGCCTCCGGTGCTAAAAGAAGACTCTGATGCTACTGTGGATGTTTGAATGGCAAGTACATCTCTTGCTATTGCTGCCATAACAGGGAACTTAGGACCATTTATCTTCCACCAACACAATATGTCGAAATCCTCTTCCTCATCATCAACAAATTCAAGGGGAGCACTCAAATACTGATCCACTTCATGTACCATGACAGCCTCATCACTCTCTTGGACCACCTTTTTCCAATTGTTTAGCATCTGACCCCTCACACCTTTCCTAGGATTACTTCGGCTACTAGTGATTGTGCTGTTTGAACTTGTAGGGCTTGGATGCCTGCGCATATGTCTGCCACCATCTACTGTTGGTGCATACTAAGAAGCAATAAGACAGAAATTTATGCATTAATACTTAGAACAAACTTAGACACAAAAAGCTGAAAAGTAAAAACATAAACAGCCTCGAAACAAAGTGTAAAATCATCAAAGTTTGAGTTGTACCTCATCGTAGAGTGCCATCAATAGAGATTTAATCTCATCGGTTCTGTGTTGCACATCAAAGTCATCCAAACCCTCTTCCTTCAAGGAATGTGTGTAATTCCTAAGCTTGAACCTTGCATCGAGTACAAGTCCGATAATAACCAAGTGGTTGAGGTCTTGAAAGCTGCCATAGTATTTCAAAAACCTAGATTTCATATTTGCAGCCATATCGGTTAAAACCTTTTCTGTATCGGAACCAGTTGCTATCTCAGGTTCAAGGAATAGGCTGTTGATGTTTTTCTCCATTGTTACGACATCATGAAATGTCGTATGCACAGTTGGATGCAAGCTTGCACTAACTCGCAGCGTCACGTCGTAAAAAACTCTAAGTAGATCAACAAAAATCTCAGCCTTTTCCCAATCTGATTTTGCAGGTGGTCCAACTCTGTTTCTCTTGTTAGTACTAGGAATCAGATTGCCCTCCTCATCATACTCCTCTTCTGGTTCCTTAAAATAACCTAGATACAGCTGATCCTCATCTTCCTCCATCCTAACAAAAGCTTTCTTGAATTTTAAGGCTGCCTCCAACATTAGATAAGTTGAATTCCATCTTGTTGGGACATCAAGACAAACCAGCCCTTTAAGAGGAAGCTTTACCCTTTCCATAGCTTTTCGAAAACTATCTAGTCGATTAGGTGAAGACCTAACATACTTGACAACATTCCTAATGGCTAAAACACTCTTTTGCAGCCTCTTCAAGCCATGTCCCACAATCAGATTGGTTATGTGGGATGTGCATCTCACATGCATGTATTTACCACCTAAAATTGGCTTGTAACCTTCAGATTTGTTCATCTTTGATATAAGCCACTCTAAAGCTGACTTATTGGCAGATGCATTATCGACAGTGATGGTCAAAACTCTCTCAATCTCCCACTGCAGTAAACATGACTCTTTAAGCCTGCCTATGGTTGCCCCTTGATGATTTTGGATAACACAAAAGTTTATAACCCTCTTGTGCATTTTCCAATCAACATCAACGAAATGGGCAGTAAGCACCATATAGTTGATGTTTTGCACACTAGTCCAAGTGTCCGTTGTGAGACACACCCTATAAGCCTTCAAAATCTTGATTAATTCTTTTTTCTGTGCATCATACATTCTTAGAAAGTTTGTAACTAGTTTCCTACGAGAGGGTACTTTAAACAAAGGGCACACTCTAGTACAAAACCGATTAAAACCTTTCTTCTCAACAAAGGTAAAGGGCAACTCATCTATGACAATCATTTCTACACAAGCTTCTAGATAGTCATCTTGATCGTAAGCTACTGCAGTTAGCTTGTTTCCCTGAGACTTATCACCTACAAGAACCCTCTGAGTCTTGCTAATATTAGGTGGATAGTACCTACAAAATTGATTAATATGCCTAATCATCCCCGAAGTCCCATTATTAGAACTATCCACTGCAAAGTCTCCAATTTTCCCTCTAGGACAGTAAATACAGTGAGCTCTTTTTTTAACAATGTCTATCTCATTCCCTTCAGCATCTTTACCCTTCTCAATCTTGTCATACTCCTTAAAATGTTCCGAAGTCCCATTCTTAGCAGAACTAACCGGATTAGCAGAATCACTTGGAGTTGCAGAACCTGCTTGAGTTGCAGGAGCTTCATCATTTACAGGAGCTTGCTGGCTTGAAGTGGCTGGAGCTTCAATTTGAAGAGGAGCAAAAGGTGAGGTTGCAGTTGAAGAATCTTCAAGCCCTGAAGCAGTTGGATGAGGCCGAGCAACTGGTTTCTTCCCCCTAGCCATGGAAATTGGAATCGAAGAATTGGTTGAAATTGGTCAGCTTAGGAGAAAGTGTAAGAATGGGGTAAGATATGAGATTGGGGATTTCGGAGAAGAGAAGAAGTGAAGAATGAAAAAAGAGAAAATGGATGAATTGGGGATGGATTCGGAGAAGAGAAGAAGTGAAGAGTGGAAGAAGAGAAAAAGGATGAATTGGGGAATTAGGGATTGGGTCGAATGGATTCGGAGAAGAGAATAGGGAATTAGGGATTGGGTTGAAGAGAAAATGGATTCGGAGAAGAAAATAGGGAATTAGGCATTGGGTCGAATGGATGAATGGTCGATATGGTCGATAGTTCATAGTTAATATCGAGATCGTGTGCATTCAGTCCTACATGAAACCATTCGTAGGACTAATCAGATATAGCCACGTCATCAAACGGGACGGGACGAGATTCAACGGGCCCGTTAGGGTCGGAACCGGTACCGGGCCCGATTTCTCAGAACGGGACGGGTTCGGGTCGGGACCTACATTTTCCAAAATTCATCCCGTACCGTCCCGCCAATTTTCGGGCTGGGATCGGGACGGGACCGGGATATCGGTTTCAGGTGCCCAGCCCTACAATTACCTACTAAAACATTGTAATGCCCCCAATTCAGCTTCTAGATACAAAACCCATGTAGAATCATGTAACATAAACCTAATTAAGTACAGAGAAACACAAAATATCATTGAGCTAAGCAATTGCAACATGGGTTCTTTATAAAACCCAACTAAAAGCCATTACTTGATTGATGCAACCCTCAAATCAGACAGCCTCTAATCACCAAAATGAAAAATTTCATAAATCCAGAAACCCAATTTGAACACAGCAATCAATTAAAGCCAGTATATGTTGTCAAACAAATACATATATACCACGAAATGAGAGAGATTGACTATGGTCCAAGCCATGCCAGGAGAGCAGCCAAAAATCGAGAGCACAAGGAGCCAAGAGAAGAAGAGGGTGAGAATATAGGTGGTCCAAACGCCAGGGTACATGAACCACTCTGTGTTCCTATTCAGATCCGCAGGAGGCACAACTTTCACATACAGGCTCGCCATTCACGAATCAACGCTTCTGGGTTTTGATTTGGGGACCCGTTGGTGGAGAAAGTTTGAATCTTTTGTGGGTTTTGATAGAGATGAGCTCGGAATTTTGATTGAGATTGGAGGAGTTGGAAATGCAAAACCCATAGGCTATGTTTATATGACAACTCGATAGCTGGTACTAGAAAAGCAAGAGTCTTCACGGAACCTATCCTTGCGGCTCCGAGAACATCTCTTCCAATCAATGGCGGTGGGATTGCTCTGGATTGATGGGCTATTTCAATGTAAATTGCTGCAATTGAATTGAAATCTGAGGCAAGAGTGAACTATTTCCCTCAATAAATCATATACTCACTACAAATAGAAAACCCACCTGATTTCTAGAGAATTTAAAGCAAGAGATGTGCTTGAGATGTGAATCAGAGAATTCTCTGAGCGTTGATGCGCGAGAGAGGGGCAGAACAAATTCGTTCTGGAACTCGGGGTGATATAGGTTAGAAAGGGTTTAAATCACTCAATTCAATCTCATCCGTCGAACCTCACTAAAGCAGATCCAAGGGCAGCGAGCCTATCCCTCAAGTTGGCAAAAAATAGGGATCCCTCATTGGAAGGGGGCTGGATATATGTGTTATATATATATATGTGTGTGTGTGTGTGTATGTGGAATTTCTCATACTTCTATATAGAATATGTGCATATATATTATACATATCATGACTACGGTTGACCAATCCGATCGGGTTCGAAACTATTGTGAAATTGGCTAAATTTTTTACCACACGCATAATTTATTGTAATAATCGCATGCAACGGTCGGTTTTTCCATTTTCTTTGAATTTATAAAGGTTTTTCTTTGGAGTGTTTGATATATAAATATAGGTTTATAACAGTAACTAAGTTTGACCTAGTTGATTGAATTCGAAACGAGAACCAAATTGGCTAGATTTTTTACAACCACCATAAAACATTACAATCTCTCCATCGAGCGGTTGGTTTGTCCAAATTCATTTCCCACTTCATGGTTGCTTTAGAATGAACCTCAACAATTTAAATACAACATATAAGTCATACAACTTTAGGAGGCAAGTTGGTATAGGCCAATGTTGTAACATCCCGTATCTTAATTCACCGGTTTACTAGTCATTTGGACAGTAAACGACAATTTGATTTACTTTTACTCTTTTTCGGTAACTTTAGTGGCCCTAAAAGTTGACTTTTTGATAGGGTCAAAATTTGAGAAAACTTCCTTCGTGAAAGTTGTAGAGGACGTTAAACCGAGCGCGTGCATATGTGGTTCGTAAAAATCGGAGTTCGTATGCGAAAGTTATAAGCGAAAGATTAAAGTTACTGTTCATGATTACTGTTCAGGGTAACTTTCTATAAATAGCCGAGTTACTGTGGTAGATTTCCATTTTCGGAAATCTACCGAATTTTCTCTTTCTTCTTCCCCGACTTTCCTTCCCCTTCTGCCGTTTTCTTCCACCGGCGAATTCTTCCATTTCCGGCCACCCCACGACGGAATCCGGGTACCAGCAGGCTCGCCTCCTCCTCCTTGTCATGCCTGGGGTGGTGTTTTGCGGTGGCTCGGCCGGAGGAGCTCGGAATTGAGCCGCGAAGTTTACTGTAGCAAAACGGAGGTTTCGTCGATTTTCGTCGATTCCGGCCGTTTCCGGCCACCAAACCACCGTCAAAGGTGCGGTTTTTGCCAAGGATCATTTTGCCCCTAGCCTTGAGCCACGATTTGCAGTGTAGATGGAGAATTGATCGAAACCCGATCCTAGGGTTCTTGGAATTTCTGGGTTTTCTCCACCGGCCAAATTCGATCACTTAAAGGTAAAATTGGAACATGTTGTAGTTATGAAAATCGTTGGGTCTGATGAGTAGGTGGTATTGCCAAAATTTGGTGGCCATTGGAGGTGGTGGCCACCGGCGCGTGAGCCCCACGCGCCGCCACTGTGGGTGGCGCGTGGAGGCGTGTAGGGCAGTGTTTTAATTCCAGTTTTTAGCCCATTAAATTCTATAAATGTTGTAGAGCTTGTATGTGAAGTTTGGTGATTTTTGGAGAAGCTTGGAATTAATTATGAATTTTTGAAGTTTAGGGTTTCGATTATCGAATTATGAGAATCCGACCGTCAGATATCTCTCGGTTCTTCCTTGGAACCTTTAAATTAACGAATTGGTATTAGTGGTATAATTTGGGTTGAGTCCGAGAAGAAGTGGAGATGTAATTATAAGGAATTGATCTTAGGAATCATATTAATTTGTTGAATAGTTATTCACGGAATATAATTGTGTACAGGGTGACGCACTGAGCGATTGCTCGACGAAGGAACTCGTATGCGTGATCACCTGAATAGTACTGTGAGTGGACTTTTATTTTTAAAGAATGATGCATGCATTTATTTTTCCCGAAATAATAATTCATTTATCATTTTATTATCGAGCATAATATTTTGCCTTGGATTATAATTTTGGCATTGTTTTTCCATATGAATCTATTATGCTCAGATTTGGATTTTATGATTTGTTTTCGGAATATGATCAAATTTTCGGAGATTAATTATAATTTATTTTCAATTATGATTCGGGAATGGATTTTGAGCCTTTGATAAGTATCTCCGATATATGGCTTTTATTTGAAATCATGATTTAAGTGATTTTTGACGAATTACTTTCCGAGGTGATTTCCGAAATTTATTAACATATTTTATTCGTCCATATTGAGATTTTTTGGAATATTTTTCGAAAATGGGATTTTCGATTGAATTATTTTATCGATTATTTCTCGCCTAATGGTTTATGAATTCTAAATATTTTGGCGTGCGGGGCCACGTCATTGGAGTATATATTTTCTTGAGATTTTCCGAGTATGGATGGGATTCATACTCGTGTTTTGTTGCGAGGTTGGGGAAGCCTTACTGATTTACTGGTTTTCGATTGTTTTTCCTCACCATACTCGGGTCATTCGATTAGGTCTCATCCTCACTTACTTTGTGTTTGTGAGTGGCAGTTGAGGTAGCTTATTCTCCTCCTCACTTACTTTGTGTTTGTGAGTGGCAGTCGAGGTGATTTATTCTCCTCCTCACGTGAGTGGTAGTCGAGGTTATTAGTTCTTCTCCTCACACAATCTATGTGTGGGTGGCAGTCGAGGGTAGGTAGAGCCTAAGGGGCTCCTTTACCCGTATGGTGATATCTCTTCCCCATATCCTATTATTACTTGACTAGCGGGGCCTAGTCCGATTTCTCTTAACCAGCGGGGCTGGTATGTTTTCACGAGATTTTGAGTTTAAAGAAATATGTTTTATAAACGTTGCATGCATCGAGGTTTTATAAATTTAAATAAGTGGGAGAGTATTCAAGTTTGCTTCATTTAAATCTTCTTAATTATTTATTTTTGTCCACTCACACTAACGTGTTTTTTTTCAATACTTTCCCCTGGGCCCTTCGGTTTCAAATGCCCAGTTTGCAGGCGAAATTAGTTGAGGTCGGGCGTACATGGAATTGAGGCATAGTCAACAGCATGGCTTCCGCGTTTGCCTTTGAATTAGTTTTTCCTTGTTTACCTTTCTATTAGAATTGCTCTGATTACCTGTGGAATTAATGTTATTCAAGTTGCGTTTTGGTGTTATGTGAATTGGACGATGTTGTGATTTGGGGAGCAGATGGCTCCAGGAGAATAAGGATGGATGATTTAGAAGTGTAAATGTTTCCTACAGGTTTTGGGTAGCCTACTTTTAGGGGAAGTTCTGCCAAATTTTCGGTAGAATTTCTTCTAAAGTGGGCCCCGCAGGGCCACTTCGGATTTCGGGGTGAAATCCGGGGCAGGTCTTGTCAAATGTATTGGTAATTAAAATTGAAATTTTTATCTTATGTCAACTCACATCCATCGATGAAATATTTACAAACGTGATGTAAAAAAATAAGAACGTTTCGCGGTCGTCACACCATTGGTCAACCAAGAAAACATACAAGTGACTATGGTTGACCAATCCGATCGGGTTCGAAACTATTGTGAAATTGGCTAAATTTTTAACCACAAGCATAATTTATTGTAATAATCGCATCCAACGGTCAGTTTTTTTATTTTCTTTGAATTTATAGAGGTTTCTCTTTGGACTGTATGATATATAAATATAGGTTTATAAGAGTAACTAAGTTTGACCTAGTTGATCGAATTCGAAATGAGAACCTAGGGCTGGGCATTTAAGCCCGAAAACTCGCAAATCCGGACAGGCCAGTCAAAGCCTGACCCGAACGGGCCGGGCCCAATTTTTTTTTTAGCCAAACGGTTCGGGCCCGGGCCTTGACCTTCAAACAAACGGTTCGGGCCGGGCCTTGTCTCTCAAAGCTATCAAAGCCCGTCAGGCTCGGCATAGAGTAAAGAGGACAGATGTTCATGTAGTATTGGTCCTCATATAAGCCTCAAAATCTTTATCATAGGATTAGGGGTCATCATTTGGCCCTTAGGCCCTAAACCCGCCCGACCCGGCCCTTGCATTAGGGCGGGCCGGCCCGACCCTTTTTAAAATAGGGTAGGGTATGGGCCGTGAGAATGAAACCCGGCCCGGCCCGTTTGAGCCCTTTAGGACCAAGCTCGGCCCGGCCCTTTAGGCCCGCCCGAATAAGCCCTAATAATTTTCTATTTTTTCTATTTTTTAATTATGTTTCTCTTTTTTCTTTAATATGCAATTTATCTCTTTCTTTGTAATTGATTTCTTAAGCTTTGTTTTCTTTAGTTTTTATTTTCTTTGTTACATAACAATTAATATTAAGAGATTTAGAGAGATAGTTAATTGAATATAACCACCTTAACTAATATTAATAAATGTTATAAGTTAATTCCTATACACACACACACACACACACACATATTAAATATGATCAACTAAAAACAATGTCTTATATTACCTATATAACCATTGAGCCACATTTTGAGGAAAAAAAATTAATGTAAGTTTTTTTTTTATTAAACAAAATGAGGCCCTTTTCGGCCCTATTCGGAAGGTCGGCCCGACCCGGCCCTTTCGGCTCTAATAGATAGGGCTTTTAGGGCGGGTAAGGGTTAGCATATTTAAGCCCCGGCCCGACCCTACCCGGCCCTAAATTTTGTTGACTTTGACTAGGCCCGGCCCGGCCCGACCCTAAGCCCTAAAATTTAGGGTAGGGCTGGCCCTAGCCCGGCCCATGATGACCCCTACATAGGATCATACACACAGGATTGCACTCTTCACTCAAATACCTAAACCTAATCCTCATTCCTCAGCCTTCATTTCTAATTTTCTTCGTGTAGCCCGATCTGAACCTAATAGCAACGTGAGGCTGCCTCCTTCTCCTCCGCTGAGACGCCGAGACCCCCGCCGCTGAGACGCCCAGGGCTGCTCTCTCTCTCTCTCTCTCTCTCTCTCTCTCTCTCCACTTCACCTGCAGAACTGCAAGCCCGAGAGCCCGAGACTGCTCTCTCTCTTCCGTTGCGAACCGAGTTCATCTTCCGATCTTCGTCTGAGTTCGCACCGTCTTCGACTCTTCGTCTTCACCAGAGAGAGTTCACATCGCACTAGAGGCCGCCTCCATCTCTCAGTTTCTCCCTCTCCTCCGCCATAGCTGTGAGGCCGAGACACCAAAATAGGAGCTCGTTGTTCTTCAGGTCTGCCATCTCGTTTTAGCTTCATGGGTTCCTCAGTTTATTGATAAATTTGATCTCTTTTTGTGCTTATTTGGTTTGTAGCTAAACTGGGATTTGGGTTTTTGTTCAGTTCATTACTTTCTGGTATTTGTTTCTATATTAAGAGATCTGCAGTTTCTGGTATTTTTGTATATTGAGTTGTTGATAATCTTGAATATTGGTATTGAAGTAGGTTCTGTGTGTACTCCTAGTTGAGTAAACTTTTGGCTCTTGAATGGTTCTTTGTTATTGAAGTAGGTTCTGTGTGTAGTGCTAGTTGAGTAAAGTTGCAGCTTGAATAGTTCTTTGTTATCTAAATCTATTTATGATGGCTATTGTAGGGAAAACTGTGGAAGTCAATTGATGGATGGCTGCATTGCTGCTGGATAGAAGACTGGAAAAATGGCTGCTAAATTGTTGTATCTGAATTAGGACTTTCTATTTCATTCGATATTTGTATTTGAATTTGGACACTTCGTATTTCAATTGTAGCTTCAATTGTTCTTGATGAGTATTTGAATTTGGATATTATGTGTTCTGGATATTTGAATTTGCAGCTTGAACTTTGGATCGTGATATTGTGTTTTGATTCAAATCTTCAACAGGTTGATATGAATGAAATATGGATATATAGCAAAGTAGATATGGATATATATAGGCATAAGCAAAGGTAAAATACAGGTATTTGGGCCCGAAAGCCCAGAAGCCCGGCCTGAAATGAAACGGGCCGGTTCTGGGCCGGTCCCTGATTATGGCAAAACGGGCTGGGTCCGGGCCCAGTAAGAAACGGGTCGGGTCCGGGCCCAGTAAAAATTAAGTCAGACCCGGCCCGTGCCCAGCCCTACGAGAACCAAAGCCAACCATTTCATATAATGAAGCTTTGAAGTTTGATTATGAACTATGGAGTCTAGATTATTGTCTATTGAAGTATAAAGCATGCATTAGTGAAATTGTAAACTCAGTTATATGGATTATTATTATAGGTTTGAAGAGACAAAAAAAAATTCCTGAGTTACAATACCAAAGGGGTAGAAGTAGAAGTAGCAAAATCTGTATTATTATCTCGCCAAAAAAAAACAAAAATTGTTTTACTGAACAAAAAAAAAAAAAAAAAAAAAACTGAAAAAAAACGGAACCGAACCCACCCCTACTGGAGAGTGGAGAGTGGAGAGTGGAGAGTGGAGAGTAGAGAAGAGAGCTTAGAACATACATTAGTGAATTGGGGATCGACTAATCGAGGTCTTCATTTAGCGGCTTAGGGCCTTAGGCCGTTTAGGTCAAAATGTTTTGATTACGTGTGGTCATTCCTCTGTGTTCCCACATATTTGACTAAACTACCCAATCAAAACCAACCAAGTAATATAAAAAATAAAAGATTTAATTTAATTAATTTAAACGGGACGGGATGGGATCAACCGATATCGACTGGGCTAGTACCGGTACCAGGCCCGTTTCCACGGGACGGGCCCAAATAGTAAATTTCAGATTTTGATCTCGGCCCGTACCGGAGGATTTCGGGATGGTTTCGGAACGGTACCGGGACTTCGGTTTTGGATGCCCAGCCCTAGTTATGATAGATAAATAAAGCTTGGGAATTTGGGTTGTCTTTATTTCACTTACCCATATTAAGAATTAGGCTGTTGGACTTGAATTTTGGTCCCAAGTCCAAAATTACCAGCGAGCTTTAAACTAATATTGGGCCTCATGCATTTCTGTTACCTTCCACACTACATCCGTTCTTGCAAGCCCTAAGTGCGTGAATGTGGCTTGGATTCACGTACGTGGCATGATGATTGCGGGTGTAATTAGCCTTGAAGTATAAATTGGGCTTAAAGCATGAATTGGGCTTGTTGGCTGAAATAGTCAGTAAATGATTGTATGCGGCCAATCATAATTCTCCGCCTTTTTATTTCGAAAAAGTTCAATTCATTCACTTTTAAATGCTTTTATTGTTCAAACTTGTGCTCTTGAAACTCAGTCAGTCCTTATACATTCATGGGCGATACACCCTGCATCAAATGAGTTGGAACCTTTGTCGTAGCAATGTGCAAGGCTCATTCAGTATTTTAAAACCTTCACTTCATGGGCCAGAGACTACATGAGAATGATTGGGTATTAACCGTATTATCGTATGATTCGTATCTAAACTTCATCTGAGTTTGAATATATAGGCCGTTTGTGGAAGCTGGCCGGTACGTATAAACGAATACTTTTATACTCAAGCTCAGACAGTTTTGAATCCCAACTCTCGAATATGAATTGCTGATTAACAAATAAAGTAATAAACACAGTATCATTAATATGTTCTGCAATAGTAGATATATAGCGATCTAATTAGGTCATCTATCCAAGAATAGGTAAACCCTAACTCAATAAGGATAACTGTCAAGACTGAAGGCCTATAAACATTTCTTATCCCAGCCAATCTGCAATCAAATTAAAGTCAAATTACAGTTCCTGCATGATAATATATGAGTCTGCTTGATTAAAGACTAGAATCCAAGTTGCCTAGCTCTGCTCAGTTTTTAGGTCCTAGTGAAAGAGATTGTTGAGGATTGTGTATGTTTTTGGATAGGAGTGATCAGCTAAGTGGGCTAGCTAGATCCACACAGTATAGATCTGTAACTCCGTACCAAAGTCTGAGTTCTGGAAAAGATAAAGATAAGACTCATAAGAGAATCTGAGATCTTAGCTAATAGCCAGTCTTTGTAGTGTAATCATGTATGTGCTTAAATTAAGGCTGGACCACTGCGTTTATGTAAAAACCCAATCAATACATAAAAATTGAAGATAAAAACCCAATCAATATGACACCCAATACATAAAAATTGAAGATAAACCCAATCAATACATAAAGACACAATCTTTATAGAGAGAAGAGTAGAAAGACTAACTCTGCTTAAGAATAATACTATCTTTGGGCTTCTTTGCTGGAGTCTTTCATTTGGGTTTCTTACTGCTCTCTATTCCTGAATCGCCAGTTAAATTTTCATCGAGAAAAGCCCCGAACTTTGGAGCTTAAGAAACCAAAATTGAAGAAGATGAGCTAGAAGAAGAAGATTCAAGGGTTTTGTTTAGGCTTCACAGTCTGAAAGCCTTTACTGAATAGCCGTTTGACGGGGGGCTGCGGCCATTTGGAGATCTTTCACCGTTAAGACGTAAATGTGATGAAAATCGACGGCTGGTATTGAGGGCAAAGTAAGATACTTGGTGTATATGTGGTGTATTTGATCAGCACCTTGGTTTATTCCATTTTCTTTCCCGCCAAATCTATAAAGAGAAGATAAACAAAATTATTAGATTAGATTAGCTGAGTCTGGACTAACTCGAAATGGTTGGTGGATTGGTAACTTCATTTGGCTGCATTTTGTGTCGATCCATGTTCTTCTATGTTGGTGGTAGTGAAATTTGGTTGGTTAGGATGATTATAGGATGAGGGGTAAAAATCAAACATTAGTCAATTGAACTATTATCGACCTTGCAAGTCTTTTTAAAACGTGTTGAATACTAAAATTCTCTTATGACTATTCTTTTCATTGTCCCTTTATTGTCAAGTATATCATTTTCATATGTTCAAAGTGTTATTATCTAACTCTTAATTCAACTTCACGCGTTTTTTGTTTGTTTATTTATTTGGATGTGAACTCATATTCCTTGGCTTAGCCCCCTCAATGATTTCTTCACAAAAGACCTACAAAATTAGCAAGTTACACTAATGATAACTTTAAAATTTCCAAGAACAACATCAATGGTTATCGGCCACTTGCATGATGTGTCCTTTTTTTTTTTTATTATTATTATAGCCATACCTTTTTTTTTTTTTTTTTTTTTGAATAAAGGGCTGGTGCGGCTGCCCTCAAGCCTTGATTAATGAAACCGTCGAATACAAGGGGGGGACATTGAGCCTAAACCCCTGATTACAATAGGCACCTAGAGTACATCCTGAAATAAAATCATGAGTCTCTACTAAACAATTGTATTCAAATACGCACCAACTAGCAAAGAACGCGCTCCAGACGGTTCTATTTGCTTCCCAGCGGTGACACAACGGAAAGATAACTCGGTCTACAACTCGAAGACAACATAGCATAATATCCATTCTCACAGCTTTCCCACCATGAGCAGACAATGCACTTTGAGTGCACCCACAGGCAAAAAGCCCGACTAGCCCTACACAATAAACGTAGGGACTTATTGCTCGCAAAATGCGCAAAACAACTAAATAAAATAAAACAGTAAAGTAACTAACAGCTTGGGCGGGGCCCACAAGGGGAACCCAAACCCTATCTCCAGCCCAAAACGGGCCCACTAGCAGAATCCAAACCCAAAAGGCCACACCAGCCGGGTGCCCAGCCTCCTCGGCCCAAAACAATAGCTGCGTCGCCCCTCCACCAAGACCGCCATCCCACCACCGGCGTTGGGCCGCCCTCACACCTCCGTCGCCATCCAACCACCGGCGGACGACTGCAAGCATCGCAAACCACCCAACACCAGCCAGTACCTGGAACTTCTGCAATTGGAACCGGATCGATCGTATCAACAACTCAACAAGCCATCGATCCCAACCAAACTCCGATCTGCTCGAATTCGGCCGGCCGACCTTGGACCACCAACAAACGTTGCTCCGACCCAGCAGAAGCCTATTCCATCTCCGATCCCAGCCCGCTTCCCCGACTCAGCCATTCCTTTCGACACAGAGTGAAACAGAACACCCTCTGATCCAAACCTTCGAGCTCGAGACTCAGCCCTGAAACAACTCACCCGTCCGGCCTCACCCCCCATGCGCCGACTGCCGAGGCTCAGCCGGACAGGCACTGGCGCAGATGACGGCGTCTTCTAGGGTTTTCCTCTAGAGAGAGAACTTCTGATTATAGTCATACCTTTTGCGCAGCCAATTATATTTCTCTGCCTTTCCTTTTTCCAAAAAATATCAAACTATTCACTTTTTTTTTTTTTGGGAATAAACTATTCACTTTTGGAATGCTATTATTCTTCAAACGTCTGCTCTTGAAAGACTCATTCAGTCCCAGCACATTCATGGGCGATATACCCTGCATCAAATGAGTTGGCTGGAACAACCCACTATGTAGTAGCAATGTGCAAGGCCCATTCAGTATTTCAAAACCTTCACATCATGGGCCACAAACTACACGGGATCTAAACTTCCGTCGGAGTTCGAATATATAGGCCTAGGGGTCATCATTTGGCCCTTCGGCCCTAAGTCCGCCCAAAGCCCGCCCGGCCCATAGGGCCGAAGCCCTACCCGGCCCTTGCATTAGGGCGGGCCGGCCCAACCCTTTCTCAAATAGGGTAGGGTAAGGGTCATGCAATTGAAACCCGGCCCGGCCCTTCGGCCCTACCCGTTTGAGCCCGTTAGGGCTAAGCCCGGCCCGACCCTCTAGGCCCTACCCGTTTAAGCCATAATAATTTTCTATTTTTTCTATTTTAAAAATAAATTTCTTTTTTTTCTATAGCATACAACTTATCTCTTTTTTTGTAATTGATTTCCTCAGCTTTATTTTCTTTAATTCTTGTTTCCTTTGTTAAATAAAAATTAATTTAGAGTTTTAGAAAGATAGTTAATTAAATATAACCACATTAACTAATATTTATAAATGTTATAACTTATAAGTTAATTTCAATATATATATATATATATATATATATATATATATATATATATATATATTAAATATGATCAACAAAAAACAATGAGTCTTATATTGCATATATGACCATGGAGCCACATTTTAAGGAAAAAAAAATAATGTATTTCTTTTTGTTAAACAAATTAAAGCCCTTTTAGGCCTTTCGGCCCTATTTGGAAGGCCGGCCCGACCCGGCCCTTTTGGCCCTAATGACTCGGGCTTTTCGGGCGGGTAAGGGTTAGTATATTTAAGCCTCGGCCCTACCCTACCCGGCCCTAAATTTTGTTGACTTTGACTAAGCCCGGCCCGGCCCTACCCTAAGCCCTAAAATTTAGGGTAGGGCCGGCCCTAACCCGGCCCATGATGACCCCTATATAGGCCGGTTGAGGAAGCTGGCCGGTACGGAATGAACTCTACAAGAGAAGAACGTTTACTTTTATATTTGAGCTCAGACAGTTTTGAATCCCAACATTCGAATATTGTTCCACAGACTGAAGGCCTATACACATTTGTTATCCCAGCCAATCTGCGGTCAAATTATTGTTCCACAGACTGAAGGCCTTCGATCTGCTCAGTTTTTTAGTCCTACTGCAAGAAATTGTGTTGAGGACGTACAGTATATGTTTTTGGCTAGGAGTGATCAGCCAAGTCGGCTAGCTAGATCCACACAGTATAGTCTGTAAATCCATACCAAAGTCCTGAGTTCTGAGAAAAATAAAGATAAGAGAATCTGAGATCTTAGCTAATAGCCAATGTCTGTAGTCTGATCATGCATATGCTTATATTGAGTCAGGACCACTGCGTTTATGTCGCTTAACTCTTGCTATCTCTTTCATCATTGATCAGTCACGATTCACGAGTAGTGTAAACAACCAAGCTAGAAGAAGGCCCGGGGAGATCGATCCCATATCAATCCCATTCTTAGATCTATCTACACACACACACACACACACACATCTCTTATCTTTGTTCTTGTCTGCTGATGTAAATAGGCTGTACGTGATAGAAAATTTAATTGAAATGAGAATTATGATATATGCATGTTTAATAGAGGTAAAATCAAAGAATTTATGTGTAAAGTATTAGGTAGGGATCGATCTCTCAAAAGTAACATATACCATGTTTAACTTCTTCATTTCCTTTTCTTTTCTATTTATATTCCAATTTGAATTACACAACATCTGGTTGTTTGTGAGTTAAATTCAAAATCTCACAGTAGAGTTTTGTGGAATTGATCCGATTCACATGCTAATTTACTTCTTTTTTTTTTTTTTTTTTTTTTTCTAAGAAACGATATTTCTCCCTATTACCATTCTAGCTAGATAACAGGAAAATGGACCCAATTCTCTCTGTCTGGCAGCGCCAATTGTGAGTGATATCTAAGTCATACATTTCCTTTTTTGGTCAAAAACAATAATACACATTAGAAGTATTCATACACTCGAAGTGGGAGTTGAGATGGAGAATGTGAGTGGTTAAGCTTGTTTTTATTTTTTATTTTCTCTCTCTTTTTTTTTTGTTATTTGTTATTTGTTATTTGTCATTTGTCATTTGTCATTTGACACTTTTATCTTTTCTGATTAATTTGGTTCTCAAATTAATTTATGAGAAGTTTTAAATACACACCCTTAATTACTTAATACACACTCCTTACTCAATACACCTATCATTTAATTTCTCATTCTAATATTTTACTAAATACACAACCCAAATTACCTAAAGTATCCTTAACCTAAAAAACCATGAAATACACTATTATTTAACTACATTAAGGCTAATTTAATTTGATTAGTATATATTAACATATCAGTGTTTTATAATTGACCATATTAATTACTTGTGTTAGAAATAGGTTTTGTATTATTTGAGTTCTCATCCACCAAACACCATATTGATCAAGTATAAAATTTTGAGTCGAACATTCAACCAAAACTGGCTAATCATAAATTGACTAATCATAACTTTTAGAAAAAAAAAAGAAGAACTAAAAGTGGGAGTAAAGCGATTTGTTTTAAAAATATTTAATGCCATTGATTTTGAAATTCTAAATTATTGGCACGTTTACTTACTTGGAATGGAAAATAATCATGAATCGGAGACAAGTGGAATGGGAGAAGAAAGGAATCGGTATTGATTCCGGAGGAATGATTCCTAAACCCATCTCCCCCCTTCGTAATCGAATTCCTGAGTATTCAGGAATCGATTCCTGATAAGGAGGTGAGACCTACATCCATTCTGATTCCTTCATGTGTTAGTAAACGCATGAATTCTTTTACCCGGAATCATTCCGATTCCTTTATGTGTTAGTAAACGCAGGAATGTTTTTACCCCGTAATCATTCTCTTTCCTTCCAAGTAAGTAAACGTGCCCTATATGGTTTCTCACCCCATTTAATTACAATTTATTTAAGGAAAATTTAAATTAGATGGTTTCTAACTTTATTGTTGTTTTAAATGAGGATGCATGTATAGAAATTTATTATGTTTATAATTATAGAATCATATAAGGAAGATATGATTATTATTATTTTTCTTCTTATACATAGATGTCTATTTTGGTCATTTAATCTACCTATAAAATCTGATTTGAAATATAAAATAATATGGATGTGTATTAAGTAGTTTGGGGTGTGTATTTAAAATTTATCTTAATTTAAATTATGAGTGATCATTGCATAAAACAAATTTTGGGTGGTGCTATTCACACACCATTTTTCTCTATTCACACACCCCCTCTATTTTTCTATTACTTTAAATCAATTTTTTTTTTACAAATTACCCTAACTACCCTCTCTTGTAATTAATTCTTTTTCTTTTTTCTTTTTCTATTTGGCAATTCAATCATCCCCAAATCCTAAACCCTTATTTTCTCGTAGGCACAGAGGACTTCAAAACTCTTTTCGATTCCTCCTTTTTTTTTCATCAAAAACAAAAAAACTTCTATAGTATAGTCATTCTATCTCTCTAATGTGATGCTTTGAAGTTCAATCAAAGCAGAACAAGCAACTTTAGACCCATATTTGGAGAAAATTTTACACTTGATTTGCAATGGAGACATGTAAGAAAAATAGGAGCTCAGTAATCATTCGAGTCCCTTTGAATCCATCATTCCTGGTAAGATTCTAACTGAAATTATTTGGGGTATTTGAATCCATTGAACAACTATAGAACTTTACAACAGCCTAATAATGATAGCCTTATGATTATAGACATGATTTGTTCTACTATATTATGCTAGAATACGAAAGATTTTGCCATAAGAAAATTATACAAATATGAGTTGAGGGGAGTTTTAGAGATAAGGAGTGGTTGTTTGTGGGGGTGGGGGTGGGTTTCAGTAAGGGTTTGTGTTTTTTTATTGAGGGTTGATTGGTTTTGATGCTTTTAGTCACTCTTGTTTATTAGCTTTTATTTTTATGAAGCAATGTTGTGGACTGGTACATTGATTTTTGTTATTTTCTACCAAATTATTTGGCTAATTCATGCTCTAATATACATTATTAAAGTATTTGTGCTGACAATTTTATCAATACTTCTAGTTGAAAGGAATTAAATATGTTGAGATAAGAATAGCTTGCTCTTTGCTACTGTAAGTTCATGTGCAACTTTTTACTCTCTGGTTTTGCAGCCCCAACTATGATTTATGCATTTCATTTTTATATACGTACTAACTTTTTACCATCTATACATTTCAGTTCAGTAACTATAACTACTACTCTAAATAACCAACTAGTTATTGTATTGACATTCTCTTCACAATGTTGAATTAGGTCCGGTACATTTTTACCTAACAATCAGGGTGTGGAGAGCAAAACCATATTTACTGTTGAAAATTAGCGTTACTTGGAAGATATTCGTATCATAATATCTTAGTAGCAAAAAAAATTGATTTATTGTATAATGATGGTTGATTCATGATTGACTTGCCAAATAGAAAAAACAAATAAGAAAAAGAAACATAATTGCAAGGGAGGGTAGTTAAGGTAATTTGAAAAAGAAAATTAAATTAAATTAATAGAAAAATAGAGGGGGTGTGTGAATAGAGAAAATAGGTGTGTGAATAGCACCACCCTAAAAAAATTATGTTATTATTGACAAAGCCGGCCTATTTTCTTAAATATAGTGTGTGTGTGTCATAGATATTATATCAAGTACGTGATATTTTGTCGGTACATGTAACAATAATGTATGTCCATTGCTAAGATCATAAGATGACAGAACGGTTGTAAGATTATCAATATGAATTGTCCATTTATTTGATAATATGAGATTATCAAAACAATTAATCTTTGAATTGAATGATTAGATGATCTTTAAATTATGTTTTAACACATTAAAGATTCAAATTATGAAAATTGGATATAGAATACATTGTCCGCAAAACTGAATGAATGAGCAGATCGACCAAAGTAAAATGTCAAGCTAGTTTTATGTCATTTTTTTTTGGACAAAATCTAATTTTATGTAATTAAACCCCATCTCCAACCCCTTTCTTTTCTTTCAAAACATATCTTCAGTTGTCCCTCAAAAACACAAGCAAGAACATGCTTGCGCCTCGCCCTTTTTTTTTTTTTTTTTTTTTTTTTTGAAATGAGGGCTTGGTGCGGCTACCCTCCAGCATTGATTAATGAAACTGCCGAATACAAGGGGGGACATTGAGCCTAAACCCCTTATTACAATAAGCATCTAGAGTACGTCCTGAAATAATATCAGAAAACTCTACAAAATACATGTATTCCAACAAGCATCAATTAGCAAAGAGTGCACTATTGGCTACTCTATTTGCTTTGACAAAACGGTGAAATTTTAATTAAAACTCGCAAGCGCACGAATCGTTGTTAGTATAGTGTGCAAGTACGAGGTCGTTCCAACTGAGGATTGATAATCAATTTAAATCCAAACTCAATTAATCCAAACACAAAATCATATAAACAATCAAACTAAAGAAAATATGGTTTTAAGGTTTTCGACTAAACAAATAATGTGAAAATTAAAGAAAGAAAGAAATAAACAAATAATGATAAAACCTAGGGTTTCGAAATCAACCACTAACAATCCTATTTATGTTTCAATGCAATTAACAGATTCTTTTGTTTCTCTAGATGATAATTCCCGTATCTAAGTCCTTCTCAGGTACTCTAGACCATAGTTTTCCTTAAGTGTATGATGCTCTCCCTCTCGGGTAAAGATCTTATATCCTAACTATACAGTTTATCCTTCTCAGGTATAAATTTAACATGCAAGACTCATTACGCTTTAGAAAACAAGGGAATCAAGCAAACCATTAGTCTTTCTCAAGTAATAATGTAATTTACCACACTTAATCTGTAATACCCCGAAAAATCCAAATTAAATTCCATGGATTTTAGAAATGATTTCACGATAGTAGGAGCGAGTACGAAGCTTGGAGAAGTTGTGGAATTAGTTCGAACGATTTTATTTTCGAAAACGAACGTTTTTAGGGGGTCAACAAAGTTGACTTTTTATACGTCCAAAATTGGGAAAACTTCCTTCATGAAAGTTGTAGAGCTCGTCGATACGAGTTCGTGGACATGTGGAACGCATTATTCGGAGTTCGTATGATTAAGTTATGAATTTTCGAAAATTGGGAATTTTCTATAAATAGGAAATTTTCTGATTTTATTTTCATTTAAGGACGAAAAAAGTTCTTTTTGCGGAAAAGCCCCCAGCTCTCTCCGTTCTCTCTCCTCTGTTTCTCGTCAGACCCGGCGGGTCGTGTTCGACCCGACCCGGCTGGTTCTCTCCCCTCCGGCCTCCTCCGGCCCCGGACCCGGACTCCCCCGTGATCGCCGCTCCACGCCCAGCCGTCCCCTCCCATCGCTTCGTCGAGCCGCTGCCCCCAGACCTGGATCGAAGATGCTCAGCCAAACGGATTCGGACCCGACCGGATCTCCTACTTCCGGCGACTACCCGGCAGATTTCTTCGACTTTTTGGGTTGTCCTCCTTCCCCTGATCATCCCCATATAAGCCTTGCATGACGATTTTGAGTGTAGACCGCTAGATCAAGGTTTGACTTTTTGGACGCCTCTGATTCAATCTAGGATCTGATCGTGCGGCCGAGATTAATCCAACTTCAACGCTTGATCTAGGACGATCTAGACCTTGTCTCAGAAAAAGTCAGGTATTAAAGTGGTTCAATTCTGTATTTTGAAGAAGTTTGTAGTTGACAACTTTAGCATCTGAGGTGGTTGGCCGGCGTTGACCGCCGTCTGACCTCCGCATGTGGCGGCGCGTCGGACCATATTTTGAGTTTATATTATCTGTACGATGATCTATGCATCCATACGAGCGTTTTGGTATATTACAAGGTTATGTTAGAAAAAGTTGGTAAATAGTGAATTTACGTTTTGACGTTACTATTTAACGTTTTTACGTTTATCTTCGGTTTACGATCTGCGAAGATCAGACCATCGGTTTTACTTCAAATTTTAATATGTTGATCGTATGACTGTCCCGGTGATTTTGTGTGGTCATGGGCGAAGATCCGACCGTTGGATCTTCGTATAAATGCAAAACAGTGATTAGGGAGGCGATTCGTGAGAATCCGTCCGTCGGATTTTTGTATAAATTTGTGAAGATGTTAGTAAGGACGATTCAGGAAGATCCGACCGTTGGATCTTCGTGATGATTTTTGGAGGGTGATCCTAAAGGCGATCCGTGAGGATCCGACCGTTGGATCATCATTTAATTTCGATCCGACCGTTGGATTGTCGTTTGAGTATGTTTTTGAGTTATTGGCTAAAATAAGGTCATGTGTGATTAGGTGATTGACGGTCTCCCTTGGGTGAAAGATTTCGGTGTGTATTGTGTTGAATTGAAGACGCAGCGGGAATATCGAGGTGAGTAAACCTCACGTGGTTCATATTACGAACCCAATACAATTAATTGCTTTATTTTGTTGCAATCATATGAACTATAGTTGGTATTAATGGGCATTCCTGTGTGAATGTCTATCTATATATATATTATTTATGTGAAATAATATGTATTGTTGAAATTGTGAGATATTATGTACTGTTATGGTTGTGTTGAGTTTATTGTTGAAAAGCAACAATATTGTGAGAGGTATTAAATTTATTGTTGAGAAACAATAAATTGTTGATTTGTTGAGATATATTGATCTGTGGAGATCAATAGGTCACGGGGGTGACCATGGCATCTATTAGTGAACCACGCCCTTGTACCGGGTAGGTGGAAACTAATAGCATTAAATCGTGAACCACGCCCTCGCGCCGGGTAGGTGGAAACGATCAGTTAGAGCTCTAGTCTGTCTGCCAAATGTTGAGTGACCTTATGAGGGTAACGGGGAGTGACTCATAAGTGTATAATATTTATATATATATATATATTTATATATATATGAGAGTGAGAAAGTGAAGTGGTTTTGTGGTGATCATTGTAATTGTGATGTTTCTACATTTCTATACTTGAGTTAAAGGAAATGTATTTTATTAAATCAACAGTTCTTCTTGTTTACTCATACTGGCTGTAAAAAGCTTACCGGGTTTTGTGTTGTTGCAACTCCCGGTACACTATTCAAATTGTGTAGCGGGTAATCCTACAGGACAGGAGAACCAGGACGGTGATCGTGCGGTTAGAGCAATTGTTAGAGTTTTACAGCAATTGTACGTTGTGAGGTGTGTTATGCTCATTTGAGCTTTACAATATCGCTTGTGAGAGTGAATTGTAATAATGAACTCGAAGTTTCGAGATTTGGATTTTGTAATTGTAATTATTCATGTTTCGGATTTGAATTTATTATTCAAAATTCGGGGCGTGACAGTTTGGTATCAGAGCGTAAGGTGCATATTTGGTGATGTGTCAATACCTTCCGAGTGATGGCCCGTCTGCAGCGGATCCCCATCGTGTGCTCTTCGGTATTGGCTAAGTCATTGGGTATGCGTGAGTGTTGGGAGTTGTTTAGGCCGCTAGGTCGTTTTAGGAACGTGAATACCTTCCCTATAGTATTGACTTGGTTAATATGAATTTGTATTTGACTTATACTGTGTTTTAAGTGTTATACAAGTATTAGCCAAGCATACTATACTCCTTAGGTGATGGATATTCGAAGGGGTTGTACTTAGAACCTTACAGTTGTCTTGTAGGTTCGTATGGGAATAAGTTCAGTAGCCGCGAGTTACAATCCTTGAGGAATAGGAACCTCTTGATTCAACTCTGTTAAGTCAACGAGGATTGTTTTATGGAAATGAGGTTCTTTTGATTGTTGAAGTGTTTGGTTGAAGGCATGATGTGGATCTATGCACGTACCTAGGTTGGATACGAGTATAAATTGATAGAGATTTTTCCTTCTTAAGTTGGATATACAAATGTTTTTGGATGGGATGTACGTATCAAGGATTAAATATCTTGTTTTGTAATGAGATGTCCTTGTGGAGTTGGTTAGTAGGGTTGAGGTTAGGGAAGAAATTATTGCGGTTACTTCTTCCTTGTGCTTGTAAGTTGTTAAGCAGGGTTTAAGGTGCGAGACAAGAATTTTATTTTGTGCTCGATGGTTAGAGATGAGAGACCATTGTTTTGGGTTGCCGTTGAGTACTATAATTCCTTCAGAATTAAGATTGTCGGTAGAATTGGAATTAGTAGTAGTTTTGGTGATTCGGAATTTGAATTGAGTTCGCGAGATGTGTTTTATATACGTGGTTGATGTTGCTTGCATCATTTTGGAACGATACGTTACGATTCACAAGGAAAACTGAATTTGAAATTTATTCAATTGAACACCATGGGTTGATGACCTGACCGTGACTTGTGAATATAGTTTTGTTCAAGTGAATGAAATTAAATTTTGAGGCCTATGTATGGTGCAGGAAGAAGCATGGAGGACATGTTAGAGTCAGGCAAGGGTTTGCCTTTGGTGATTGATTTTAGGTGATATAGTTAAACGCAATTTCAGATATTGATTTTAGTGACTTTGTTAGGTATCCATAGTGGTTCAAGTGAATTACTATGTGATATGGAGTTTGATTCGATTTCTGAATCGCTAAATGTTAGGGATTGAATTGTGGTGAGTTTTTGTTGAAGCAATTGATAGATGGAATTATCGAGATTCTATAAGAGTTGTAAGAGTAACTCTAAAGACGTGGGTTTTTTCTAGCTAACTCAGGATGTGTTTAGCTTTATAAATCCCTAATCCTATCGATGAAATTGTTTGTGTTTGGTTTGACTCAGAGGATACTAGCTAGACCTCGATGCGACTTATTTGATTGTTGGATTCTTTTTGAGTGATTGTTTTATTGCATCATTATGAAAGAAGTGTGCAGTAGAGTTGTTTATGGTTTTGAAAATAGTATTGGGTGACCAAGGTTCGATCCTTGGTGTTGTTGTTGGTTAAACAAAAAGAAAAGAAAACATGCACACCATCTTATTGATTTTATATTACAAAAAAAAAAAAAAAAAAAAAAAAAAAAAAAAAACGAGGACTATGCTATACTAAGCCTAGTCAGCAGCTCCGGATGGATTTAGGCTGAGCTCAAGAGAAACGTTTGAGCCACTGTGGTAACCGCCTGAGCCACCAGAATAGTAACCAAAAGCGCTACCTTCCTCGGAAGTAGCCTTCAGGTTACCAAAGACGTCCTCGCCGTGCACGGGGAACAGAGGAAGAGTTTGAACCTCCTGGTGATCTCCTCCTCGTTGTTGCAGGGATGTTTGTCCTCCTGTTGTGCCAAAAGAGTTGTACTGGTATTAGTGTTGAAGTGTGAGGAAGAATATGAAACAAAATTTAAATCAAGAAATCCTTCATTACCAGTAGAATAGGTGGAACCAAAGTTGAGATCAATGGATCTACCATCATCAGTAGAACTAGTGGACCCAAAATTGATGTCAATGGATCCACCAGCTGGCCCAAAATTGATGTCGATGGATCCACCAGCACCAGTAGAACCAGTGGACCCAAAATTGAGATCAATGGATCCACCAGTACCAAGAGAACTAGTTTCCATGGGCACTGGAGCAGCCTGTTTACACCTATTCATCTGCTTCTCTCGAGCCCTGACGTTCTGGAACCAAAAGTAAATGTTCTTACCCTCAACATGTCCATACTGGTTCAGCTGGAGGCAGATCTCGTGAATGTGCTCTGTAGTTGGGCACTTAAATCCCTTGACGTAGTAAAGATCCTTGAGGATTCTTATTTGTTCTGGAGTAGGAATCCACCTGGTACGGCTTCGCCAGAAATCCATGTTGGCACTACTTCCAGCTGCTTGGGTGTTTCCTCCCTCCTCTGTTGGTTGCTGTTGTTGTGGTTCCATTTGTTGCGGGGTTTGGAGCTCCATTAGTTGCAGAGTTCGTGGCTCTTGGGTCATGGAGTGAGAGGATGTGAAAATCGAGGAATACATGGTTTAGTGTTTGAGGGAGATTTTGTTAGAAGGATTGGAGTTGTTGAACTGGTGATTGGAGATCTGAGATTCTCAGAGGAAAGATGAGATCGAATCTTCAAATGGAAGAAAAGATCTGAGAAAGAAGGATTGAAGATTTGGAGGAAAAGATTGAAGATCTGAGAGTGAAAAACTGGGGATTTGAGAAGAGAAAGGCTGAAGAGTTGAGAGAGAAAGGCTTGAGCTCGGAAGAAAATTTCTTTTCCTTTGGAGTGAACAGTCGCGTCTCCAGAATGCACCTATTTATAGAACAAGGTGAGCAGATCTCCACCGTTGGATGAACGATCTCAGAATTTGAATCCACGCGTTGGATTAAAGTCGCCCCGAAACCCGGAAAAGCTGTTGGCGCGTGGAGAGCGTGTAAGGGGACCGAGGGAATCTCGAGGCGCTGTGGCAGACAGCTGTAGCCGAAAGCAGATTTGACTGCCGTAAATCACGGAAGGGATAAGCCGTGACACAAGTGGGCCGTACTTGGGCCTGTCTCGGATCAAGGCATCACTGTAGCTGTGGGTGGAGGCCTGATGGGCCGAGTTTCAGAAACAGTTTTGGACATGATGGGCCGAGTTTCTGAAACAGTTTTGGATGAGTTGGGCCGGATTTCTGTAACAGTTTTGGATACGTTGGGCTGGGTTTCTGCAACAGTCTTGGATGTTTTGGGCCGAATTGTTGAAACAGTTGGTTTAAATAAAAGGATTGGTATGGATAATAACGTGAGCAGCCGTGCTCGAGTGGTTGAGTGTAAAGTTCGTGTACAAGAGGTCTGAGGTTCGAACCTCGCCTCTCGTTTATTTTTATTATGTTCGTTTATGACATAATAAGTATAAAATTTGTACACATTATATTAAGCACAGCTTGTGCTCCAGTGGCTGGGGACAAAAGTTTTGTGCAGCAGGTTGAGGTTTCGAACCTTGCCTTCCCCGTTATTTTATTTATGTCGCTTATGACATAATAAATATAACACGTGGGCATATATTAATGAAGGCAGCTCTTGCTTCAGTGGTTGGGAGCAAAACCTTCGTGTTCGAGGTCGGGAGTTCGAACCTTACCTCTTACAAATATTTTTGGATCTCGTATATGCTTGATATACGGACGTATATACGGTATGTACGGTATACATACATATATACGGTCTGTATGGTATGCATACGTATATACGGTATACCTATGGTATTTACTCATACTGGCTGTAAAAAGCTTACCGGGTTTTGTGTTGTTGCAACTCCCGGTACACTATTCAAATTGTGTAGCGGGTAATCCTACAGGACAGGAGAACCAGGACGGTGATCGTGCGGTTAGAGCAATTGTTAGAGTTTTACAGCAATTGTACGTTGTGAGGTGTGTTATGCTCATTTGAGCTTTACAATATTGCTTGTGAGAGTGAATTGTAATAATGAACTCGAAGTTTCGAGATTTGGATTTTGTAATTGTAATTATTCATGTTTCGGATTTGAATTTATTATTCAAAATTCGGGGCGTGACATAATCACAAGAAGCTAATCAAATTATATTGCATCGATCTCTGCTTCAAATTTGTCTTCCAATTACTATATGCAAAGCCCTAAGGTGATCAATCAAATAACTTAAACATAAAGCATCAATTCAAATAGTGATTAAGCATTCATCATAAAGAAACTATAAATCCATCAATAAAACATCAAAGTACATAAACAATCATGATAGGGCATCATCCTAACCCTAGAAAAAGGTTTAGCAAAAGATAACTAAGAAAAACATAAAAAGAATGGAAGGGAAAAAGATGGGAAGATGGATGAGTCGTCTCTGCTCCTTAGGCGTCTACATTGTGCTCCCGAGACTCCCTCTCATGTAAAATTCGTGCTTCCTTATATAGGGCAGATTTCTGCTCATCTTTGGTTTCATGTTTCCTTGTAAAACTTGGGTTTAGATTCCTTTCTTCATTTGAAATGGGAAAACCTTGAAATATCTCTTGTAGAAGTAGGAATACATGTGCTCTTTGAATCCTCATCTGAATTAACTTCCTTGAAACATTATGATTAATGATCTTGTGCCACAGAACTTGAGTTCTCCATGAATGGTTGTAAATTCCCGAGCAGATTTCCTGTCCGACCTATCTTCACTCAAACAATCATAAATTTCTCCAGAAGTATCGAAATCGAGATCCGTAAAATTCTACAGAAAGTAGACATCCGTAGCTTTCCATGCATATAAGGCTCATTGTCTGATGCGATCTGGGTAACTCCCAGTAATTCGGTGAAGTTGGATGTTCTGCACAGACAGATTCTGGGACTTGGGCGTCTTTCAATCCTAGTTAGCTCATTTTAGCTTCTTTTCTTCTCTTTATGAGACAAACCTACAAAAACACTATAACAACATAAATGACTCGAAGTAAGGAGGACTAAGCATAAATACTAAGATTAAGAGGCAAAGAAATATAGGAAAATATGAGCACATCACATAACGGAAAGATAACTCGATTACAGCGAAGCATAAATACCAAAATCACAGCTTTCCTACTATGTTGCTGCCGGAAAATAAATCTGACGACACTTAGTTTCATTCAGCCACTAGGAGGCTGCACCCCGCCCTTTCTTTGAAGCAAGAAAAACATTGTCTCTCAGTTCGAATCAAAGTTTCTTTCCATCTTTTGAAACAATAATTGATCTCATCTAAGAAAATATATCTAAAATTTTATTTGGAAAGAAAATATCTACATATAAAGAAAACAACAACTATTGTTTGTGTTACAACTGCCAAATGGATTTTTTTTTTAATTAAAAAAAATAGATAATCTCATTAATTACTTATCCATGGCCAGAAGACACGTACATCAATTGTTGTCTTGCGAAATAAACGTACGTGGCAACAAGCCACCAAACAAATTGATAGACAACCCTCATTCCAAACAAATAAGCTCACTTATTTATGCCAAAATAAAAGACTCAAATCTCACGACCTAATCGATCACACAAATAGTAAAACTAGTTGCCTATAAACCTCAATGGTGTATAACCCGAGAAACCGAGAATTAAATCGACATAGATCAAAGTCCATCTATAAGGCAAAGAAACAAGGAAAATTAAAGTTTTCCTTTGCTCTTAACATTAGGGCTAATCGCTTCTCCAGCAGGAGGATAGAGGTGAGACATAAAGGAGTAGTTCCCTTCTTCTTGGGGACTCTAGGGTTCTTGTTCTTACTTTCAAGGGTTTTCCCAATTCTCCTCTTAAAGGTCATCAATGTCGGTTCATCACTATCCTCAGTTAGCCCCAGAGAATCAGGTTAAAGAGTTGGAAGCTTCCCACCAAGGATAGTTTTGAATTTCTTACTTTCAAGGACAGTCTTGTTCTTAAAGGATAGTTGGAAGCTTCCCACCAAGGATAGTCTTGTTCTTACTTTCAAGGGTTTTCCCAATTCTCCTCTTAAAGGTCATCAATGTCGGTTCATCACTATCCTCAGTTAGCCCCAGAGAATCAGGTTAAAGAGTTGGAAGCTTCCCACCAAGGATAGTTTTGAATTTCTTAGGAGAAGGAGTGCATCCCCCCTTACAACTTTGTTTCTTAGAGACATTTACCCCCTCCTACATTGGTTGCACCAACTTAGAAGCCTTGTCCGATATAGCCACAATTGCAATAGCAATTTCAATCACCGACGTTCCTACACTCTCCGACACCACCATCTAATCATCCCCTTCTGACTACACCACCGCTACAGGGACAAGAGAATCTCCAGACTATTTCGTGTTGTGAACATTATTACCTTGTTCCAAATAATCCGACCCCGAAGCAGTACCATTCACTTCCTTCTCCAGCCTTTGAGTAATAAGTTTTTTTTTTTGCATGACGAAAAGAGGCAGCGGCGGCAACAGCGACACCACAGGCAGTAGTTCATCACACCTAGCCCCCGCATGTGTGATCAGACCACACTTCATGCATCTACCCAAGAAGTGTTCATACTTGAACTTCAAGACAGGTTCCATACCTGCAGCAAAAAAAACCCTACGTTCAAGCAAGAAGGGTTTGAGAATATCATGAGTGAAAAGGATGCGAAATGTTTCTTTTTGAAATTCCTTCTATACTCCAGAAATCCACCCAACCAATCAAAACGAGGTTTTCGGGTTCTTCAAATAGAGGGGTCTCAGAATCCTCAACCCATATTTGAACGTGTTTCATGGGAACCTCAGCAATGGGACGAACACCATTATAAGGACAAAATTTTACACATAAGGACAAGTTGTTATTTTGTTGTCATGTGTCAATAAGACATTTACAATTCTAACCTTCATGCATGGATAACTAAATATTAATTATTTTCTTTAATTCAAACTTTTTTTTGTTCAAATCCTGCTACTGCACTCGCTGCACTCATACTCGTCCGGTTCTGCTACTACACTTGTACTCGTGTTCTGCTACTGCACTCGTCATCGTCTAATCCTGCTATTGCACTCGTACTGATGTTGTTCTACTACTACATTCGTACTCGCCCAGTTCTGCTACTGCACTCGTACTCCTCCAGTTCTGCTACTGCACTTGTACTCCTCCAGTTCTGCTACTGCTTTAGAGTAGTAGCAGTAGCAGAACTGGTAGAAGTTACTACCAGCTCCATCGTTCAACTCGAACAAGTCGTAACTTGGATCCTGGTCATCAAACAGCCACAACTCGTTGATTGCGGACGAGTCAGACTGTGAGCCCCAGAAATTTATTTGTCGAGCTAAGTTGAAATCGTTGGCAAATTAATTTACGCTCTCATTATTTTTTAAGTGCTCGAGAATATTTTTCAAAATTTTTCACAAGTTGAAATTCTTGATTTAAGAGTTTGATAATAAAGTACGCGATAGGACAAGTTTGTGAGAATTTTCGGAAAATTTTTTGGATACTCGAGCTAATTTTTATGAACTTTAGAAGTTTTGGTATTAAAGAAATTATTTAAGAAAATAGAAAAAAGTCATAATCTTTTGACAATGACATCATAGTAATTTTAACAAAAAATTGTATTAATTCGTAATTACTCATGAAATCTCAGAAATTAGGTCTACTTCATGCTTTTTGAGCCTGGGCTTTGTGTTCATATCTGTATAGATTTAATACAAGATGAGTTTTCTGTTTTTTTAAATTTAGTTTGTTACTTGTATGTAACTTTCTAAAGTTTTTATATCTAATTTACTCTTAAATATAAAACCCTAAACCTGATTAGGCCTTCAACCTAAATCAATCTTACGCTTTTCTGGCTATAAGCACAAAATCCACAAAAAAAAAAGTAAAATGCTCGTAATATAATTAATTGGGCTCATCTCGCTTTGTCCTCTCTATATAAAGATTCCTTCATGAACGTAGCCTAAACGCAACTCCAATCAAATCTAAGGCACCCAGCACTCTCTCTCCTCCACCCTATGCAAATAGTCCCTCTCAAAAGATGTTGAAACCCAGACTACTTCACCCATCAGAGTCTCTGTTTCTCCACCCCAAGCCGTTCCTCCATGGAAGCAGTGGCTGCAGCAGTACTGCTTCACTTCCTGTCTGGTCAACAAAGCCCTCATTCCCCAATAAACACAAAAGCCTTCGATTCGGCTCAACTAATTATAGATACGAAACAAAAGCCGTAAGCAGTGATAGTACTAGTACTAGTAGCAGCAGCGATAGTACCAGTGCTATTAGCAACAGTGATGGTACTAGTAGCAGCGTCAGCAGTACTAGTACTAGCAGCAGCAGCACTAGTAATACTAGCACTCCTGGACCGACGACGACAACAACGATAACCACTACCACTGAGGTGACGGAAGTAGTGACGGAAACTGAAGATGCAGTGGTCGACAAAGAAGTAGAAGTAGTGACCACAAAAGAAGTGGTGACGGAGAAGTTCACGAGTGTTAAAGCAACCATAACGGTGACGCTTACTGTTGGAGGGTTTCTGAACAACTTAGGCCTAACCCGAGGAATCGATGATGTCAGAGATATGCTTGGTCAAACTCTCTTCATGGATCTTATTAGTGCTCACGTTGATCCCAGTAAGTATCGATCAAAATAACGTATATAATAAGAAATTAACGAACAGCTAGCTACAGTTAATTGCTTTAATCTTTTTTCCGGTCAATAACTGGTTACTATTCCATAGATAATTAGATATATAACTCTCTCAATGTTTCGATCGATCTTGTTCTTTCAATCTTGTACAATAATTCAATTCCAAATTTTATGGTAAGAGTTAGATTTCCAAGTATTGATCAATCAGTTGTTCAAATTATTCTTCAGAAGACAGCTAGCTAGCTCTCTCTCTTCCTTTGAAACAAGCAGACAATATTCCTTTTAAGGGGAAACCTTGTTTTTACTTCATGGACTTTTCTTTAAAACAATACGATGATCGACATAGCAAACCTCAGTATCAATTTGGTAGCTCATGCTTTATTTTAGCCAATTTGCTATCCTAGATTTTCAAAAACTTAGCTAATTTGCTGCCTTAGGCTTATTTGAATCAATTTTCTACCATTCCGTCAAATTTGTTACTCTATGCTTTCAAAATTAGCCAATTTGCTTCTCTAAATTTTTAAAATTAGCCATTTACTATCCTAATTTTTAAAATTAATCAATGTTTGGAAGGAAGTATGAACGACAAAAGGGTAGTAAATTGACTAATTTTGAAAGCATATGGTAGTAAATTGGCAAAAATAATGGGTAGCAAATTAGCTGATTGTGAAAATTGAGGGTAATAAATTGACAGAAATAATAGGGTAACAAATTGGCTTGTTTTGACGTCATGACTTTGATATGCAACTGAGACTTTGGTCCCAGTCCGACGAATTCTAGGGCATGAAAATCAACAAAATGCCCATTATCTTCTATCATCTGAAATTATTTAATTAATTTCCAATAATACAACCCCAACAAGATATTTTTTTTTTTTTGGGTGAGGACCACGAAATTTTTTTATTGAAAAGCAAATCACAGTACAATAAGCTAACCTTGGGCAGGGGGAATAGACCACAATAATAACTAAAAAAAATTTCATACCACAAAAGTGGAGCAGTAGTTTATGCACAAAAGTTAAAAGTGTGATAAATGGTTTTACTGATATTGATTTTTTTGGTGAAGAAACTGGATCAGAGAAGGAGCATGTTACCGGGTTCGCACACAGGAGTAGCCAGAAGGACAGTGAGATTGTATACGAGACAGATTTTAAAGTTCCATTAGATTTTGGAGAAGTGGGTGCCGTTTTAATAGAGAATGAGCACCACAAGGAGATGTATCTCAAGGATATTGTGCTGGATGGCTTGCCTAATGGTCCTGTACTACTTACCTGTAATTCATGGCTCCATTCCAAGTATGACAATCCAGCGAAGAGAGTCTTCTTCACAAACAAGGTCATACTTTAGATAATCGAGCATGTTTTATTGTTGGATGCATCAATAGGGACTACCGATTAAGTCGATTCTTATTCATGCATGTGTTACAGAGCTAATTGCCTCCTAGATTAATTGTCTTAATTCTGAATACATATAATATAGCACGAGAATAGTGAAATAGCAAAAACATGCAATACCAAAATTGCAATTATAACTTATACGCATTATTAATTTGCTTCTGTTTGGAACAGTCATATTTGCCATCTCAAACACCAAGTGCTTTGGTGAGGCTAAGAGAAGAGGAGCTTGTTACTTTGCGTGGCAATGGCCAAGGAGAACGCAAGTGCTTTGAGAGAGTATACGACTATGATGTTTACAATGATCTTGGGGATCCTGATTCAAAATTAAGGTTAAAAAGAACTGTAATTGGGGGCAGCAAAGAGTTCCCCTATCCCAGGCGATGCCGAACCGGGCGACCAATGTGCGAAACAGGTATTAGCTATATACGAACGCGCATATATATATATATATATAAAACACAGACACACACAATAATGTTCTCTTATCAAATAGATTAATATTTTCTTTATACAAACAGATAGGCTTTCGGAGAAAAGAAGTAGCAGTACGTATGTTCCCAGAGATGAAGCATTCTCAGAGATAAAACAATTAACTTTTTCAGCAAAGACAGTATATTCTGTCTTGCACGCAGTGGTACCTGCCTTGGAGACTGCCATGGTCGACTCTGATCTCGGATTCCCACTGTTCACATCTATAGACTCACTCTACAATGAAGGCATTAGCTTGCCTCCCCTTAAAGATCAAGGGGTTCTCAGAACCATGGTTCCCAGGCTAGTCAATGCTATAGCTTCCGGTGAAGATGTTCTGCGGTTTGTGCCCCCAGAAACAATGAATAGTAAGCATACAAATCGATCAATGTGAATTTTTGTTAGAAATATAGCAAGAAAATATTATTCGATCAATTCCTACTATTATTTAAATGAATTCATGTAAGTTTTTTACTCGGGTTGTTTTCAGGAGACAAATTCTTTTGGTTTAGGGATGAGGAATTTGGTAGGCAGACTCTTGCGGGTCTTAACCCATATAGCATCAAGTTGGTGACGGTAAGGATTGTAGTTGATTTAATCATGATAAGATTAATCTTATATTAATAATCCCTAAAACAAAAAAATTCACATTTGAATTTACAAAAACAGTCTGTCACAAAAATAAAATTATGTAGGAATGGCCATTAAGGAGTGAATTGGACCCTGACGTATATGGTCCTCCAGAATCTGCAATCACCACGAAAATGATTGAGCAAGAGATCAGAGGCTTTGCGACCATCCAAGAGGTATCGCAATATTGTTTTAACAAGAAATATTCTTTTATCTGACATTTTTATATGTCCTTTTGGACTTTTGGTGATCGACTGTAGGCCATAAGAGAAAAGAAGTTGTTTGTACTAGATTACCATGATTTGTTCTTACCGTACGTGGGCAAAGTAAGAGAGATCGAAGGTACAACTCTGTATGGATCTAGGACACTGTTTTTCCTCACCCCAGACGGCACATTGAGGCCGCTGGTTATTGAGTTGACTCGACCGCCACTGGACGGAAAGCCTCAGTGGAAGCAAACCTTCCAACCCAGCTGGAATGCTACCGGTGTCTGGCTTTGGAGGATCGCCAAAGCTCATGTTCTTGCTCACGACTCCGGTTACCATCAACTTGTTACTCACTGGTATATTGGTTAAGGACCATTAATTTGACATGAATTATGTTTTATATACTTCAGGTTTCAATTTCCAAATATAAAATGTTTTTTGCTAATGATGCAGGCTAAGAACACATTGTGTCACAGAGCCATATATAATCGCAACAAATCGGCAACTGAGTGTGATGCACCCAATCTATCGATTGTTGCATCCCCATTTCAGATACACGATGGAGATTAATGCTCTTGCTCGCGAAGCACTAGTCAACGCCGGTGGCATCATTGAAACGTCATTCTCGCCGGGAAAATATTCCATGGAGATTTGCTCTATTGCCTATGGTAAGGAGTGGCGATTCGACCTAGAAGCATTGCCCGCTGACCTTATTCGCAGGTATTTGTATTTGTTGTCATTTTTGTCTCAGACTCAAAATTTAACAAGAAATAATTAAACTACACATTTAACTACTGTGATCTTGATGTCTAATTTCTCTAAAAACTTGTTAGGGGCATGGCCGTTGAGGACCCAACTGCTCCACATGGTCTGAGGTTATCAATTCAAGACTACCCTTTTGCTAATGACGGACTCCTCCTATGGGATGCCCTCAAACAATGGGTCACTGATTATGTAAGCCACTACTACACAGACTCCACCCTAGTACAAACTGACCAAGAGCTCCAAGCCTGGTGGACAGAGATCAGAACAGTAGGGCACGGAGACAAAAAGGATGAACCCTGGTGGCCTGAGCTAAATACCCCTCAAGATCTCATCGACATTATCACAATAATGGTTTGGGTCACATCCGGTCACCACGCAGCAGTCAACTTTGGTCAATATACCTATGCAGGTTACTTCCCTAACCGCCCAACAATTGCAAGGACCAACGTTCCCACGGAGGACCCCGACGACGAGGTCTGG
This sequence comes from Rosa rugosa, assembly GCF_958449725.1. Lineage (NCBI taxonomy): Eukaryota > Viridiplantae > Streptophyta > Magnoliopsida > Rosales > Rosaceae > Rosa > Rosa rugosa. The sequence continues at coordinate 3,595,466 of NC_084821.1, forward strand.
AAGAAGTTCTTGGAAAAACCCGAAAGCGCACTTTTGCAGTGCTTTCCTTCGCAAATTCAAGCCACAACGATCATGGCGGTTTTGGACATTTTGTCTAATCATTCGCCTGATGAAGAGTACATGGTAGAGAAGATGGAGGACGCATGGGCTGAAGACGAAGTCATAAGGGCGGCGTACGAGCGGTTTAAAGGGAGGTTGATGATGCTTGAAGGAACTATTGATGATAGAAATGCAAATTATGAGTTGAAGAATCGAAGTGGTGCTGGGGTTGTGCCTTACGAGCTTCTAAAGCCCTTTTCAGAACCTGGGGTTACAGGAAAGGGAGTCCCATATAGCATCTCTATTTGAGTATTTTCGTGAATTTATTAAAACGTACGTAATTTTGGGGGTCGTCTTGGGTACCTTGATATATGTCATACCCTTATTTTTTTATTTTTTTTACTTTTAGTAAATTAATATAGTGGAAACCTACTGAACTGGTCAACAAGTTACCCAATTAAATATCGACATGTGTCATTTTTAAAAATAAAATTTACCATATTAACAACACACTCTTTCTTGATATGTAACATTGTTAAAAATTATGTAACAAGTATTGTCAAAATAATAAATTACACATAGTTGAACTACAATTACGACTTATGACAACAATTGTTGTGGTTATTGTAATTGAGTGGTCAAAGATGTAAATATCATATTTGGACAACTTTTATCAAATTTAGAACCTTGATTATCAAGTGGAGAAGCTCCTTACAATACTAAGTTGTTACATATCTTTTGGTCTAATTTTAATTTTACCATGTTCACAACACAAATGTTGTCAGAATTGTAAAATGGTTGGTAATCTTGTAAATGGTATAGTTTTTGAAGTAATTACTACAATCAGAACAAAAGTTACCGATTTTACACCAATAGTTGCGAGTTATGGTAAAATATGTAGTCATTGAGTAATTATTCCATTAATGATATTTTTTTACCATTTTGACAACAAATTTGTTGTTGCACTTGTTAAATTGTCCATAAATTAGTACATTAGTTTAGGTTGAGTAATTACTATAAATAGGACAAAAGTTACCATTTTTACATCAATTGTTGTGATTGTGGTAAAATGTGTAGTCATTGTAGTAATCATTTCATTAATAATAAAAACATAAAGATTTACCACTCTGACAACAAATTTGTTGTCATACTTGTTAAATTGTCTATAAATTAGTACATTAGTTTAGGTGGAGTAATTTCTACAAATAGAACAAAAGTTACCGCTTTTACATCAAGTGTTGTGGGTTGTGATAAAATGTGTAGTCATTGTAGTAATAATTTCACTAAAAGTAAATAAGGTCTTCGTTAGAGTAAAATAGGTTCTCATTTGAGTAATTAAGTCCTAAAAGTGGTAATTGTAATAGATTCTCATTAGAGTAAAGTAGATTCTCATTTGAGTAAATAAGTCCTAAAGTAGGTTCTCATTTGACTACATTTAAAACAAATATTATTTATTTTTACACTAATTGTTGTCGTTGTCGTAAAATGCATGTAAAAAGAATTATATTTGGTTAAGGAAACTACTAATGATATAATTAATTGGTAATAAAGACTACTTAACTAATACTAATTTTGCGAACTTAGGTTAGAAGGTTTTTGTTTTTAATAAGGAAAAAACGTAATTTTCAATTGTGTAATTGTCCATTAATAACAAGCATTAATCAAGCATTAATTTCACTAATAATAAAATTAATTAGTAATATAGACTATTTAATTAACTAAAAGTAATTCGGTGAACCTAGGATAGAAGGTTCTTTTAAAGGTTCTGTATTAATTAATAGTCATAATAGGTTTGATAGTCAATTGATAGAATTGCCAAAATCGTCTATGATCAACTTGCTATCTAAACCCTAAACCCTAAATCATATACCCTAAACCCTAAACTCTAAATAATAGGCAGTAGAGAATGATGTTATATTTATAGTTTGTATTCTCATAAAATGTAGTTGCATCTAGCGAATCATAGTGTTTGTTATAAGACATACATCGCGCACTACGTGTGTATCAAGTTCATATTGTAGATAGAACACAAAATCATAGTGTTTTTTGTATGACATACATGCCGCACTGCATACATGTCAAGTTTCTATTCTAGATAGATGCAAAATCATGGTCTTTTTTTATGAGACATACATGCCGCACTGCGTACATGTCAAGTTTCTATTCTACATAGACGCGAAATTATAGTTTTTATTATAAGACATACATGACGCACTGCATGTATATCAGATTTCTATTATAGATTATGTAAGTAGTGAGAGGTTGATATTAATGTACAACACATATGTATATGTATATATATGTATAGTTTTCATGCATATAGAGAGTTCTTCATTCCAACCGAAAAAGCAAGCGAACTTCCATTTTGTGTGTCTAAGACGATTGTAAGCCATTTCAAATACTTGCAACTCATCTTGTGTTTGTGTTAGGCATTGCATCTCTAAAATGTCTTAACAAAATATTGGTACTTATACAAACTATGCAACCAAAGATACTTGAGTTGAGTTCATTGTATACTTAAGACACCTGAGTGCAACCATTAGTAATCAGTCACATTAAGTAGCTACAAACTTAGGGTCTGTCCGGTAACGTTTTTAAAAATGATTTTTCAAAAACCGATTTTGAAAATGAAAACGAGAAAACAAGATTGGATTTTTGAGATCCGAAAATGTGTCCGGCCGGTAGTTTATTCCGAAAACAATTTTCAAAAACAAGAACAGCAAAAACAATGAAAATACAAAAAAACAATGAAAATGTATACATATATCTCCGTGTTTTCTAAAATATGAGAATGAAAAGGTGAAAACGTCTATTTGTCGTTTTCCTGTTTTATGAGTAAAATAAAAAATCATTTTCAATTTTTATTTTCTGTATTTTTGAAAACAGACCAACGAACGCATTTTCAAGCCATTTTCATTTTATAAAATGAAAAAGATGACTTGAAAACGTTACCGAACGCCACCTTAGTTTCTACAGAGTTTCCTCAAACTATAAATTGAAGTCTTTAGGGAATTAATTTTAAGTCCTTATAAATAATAAATTTAAGTTTGCAGATTCACAGGTCTAGATTTCTTCAACCGATTCTGCACATTAGGCAGTGAATTGCAAAAAAGTACCAAATTGATTACCACCAATGACCCATAAACAAAACTCAATAAGGAAATCTATCGTTCAAGGGGGAAATCCCGCTAAGGAGCAAGTATCTCATCGAGGAGCGGAAATCTCGCTAAGGAGCAAATTTCTCTTTGAGGAGGAGAAATCTTCTTGTTCCAACTTAACCCTAAAGGAAAAAAAAAAAGAAAAAAAAAATTAGAAAGGCTAAGGGATAAACAAGTTACCAATTTGTTAAATATTTTGAACCATTTGATATATTACTAATCCAATGGTCCAAAATATTTAACAAAATGAGGGTATGACAAACACCAAGGTATCCAAGAATTCTCCCGTAATTTTGAATGGCGAAATTTCTTAACAATGTATTAAGAAAGATCAGTCTTTTCCTTTAGGGTATGAGAGCTTCAATGTTGATGATTAAAACCAATTTGCTTATGCTCAGTTTTGATTCCTAGTAAAACTAACTGTGTTGAAGATGAAAGATCCCTAATCCTGCTCTAGCTCTATGGAGCATTTTCTGGGATATGACTGAACCCCAGTGGCTAGCCACGAAGCTAGCTAGGACCAGACTGTAATAGTCAAATGCTCTGTAACAAAAAATCAGAGACGTTGTAATTGGATAATAAAAAGTCCTAAGCAGATCGGATCGACTTATACCAGACGATCAGATTCTGGATATTTTGATCTCCATATATAGCCAATGCATACGATCGAATCATGCGCTTACACGAGAACTGCTGGACCACTGCTTATATGTCATTGGAATCTTTGCCAGTTACCTCGATTTACCTCAGTGATGATCAGTACGGTTAGAGGAACGAATCAAAAGCATA